>NC_058130.1:32430552-32473272 GCF_016433145.1 Gracilinanus agilis | reverse complement strand
TCCTTCCTTCCTTCCTTCCTTCCTTCCTTCCTTCTTTCCTTCCTTCCTTCCTTCCTTCCTTCCTTCCTTCCTTCCTTCCTTCCTTCCTTCCTTGCTTTCTTCATTCCTTCCTTTCTTTTTCCAATACGAAATAGTGTACCTCAAATCAAATTCCATCTCAGCAATCCTCCCCATGCAATCCTGAGATGATAAACTGTCTGTCAGATGCCAGTTTACATTGATGGTGGGATTTTATTCCTCTGCAGATCCCTTTACCACTAAAATCATAGGTCACACACACACACACCACCACCACCACCACCACCACCACCAATCCCTTGATCCCTGTCCTAAAAGTGCTTCTATGGGCCCTGCTCAGAGATATGAGTCAATGAAAGCTAATAGATGTTTACCATTCTTTGCCTCATGTAAGCCAGGAGTATACCCCTACCCCCACCTCTTTTAGCAAATAGCAAAACCTTTTCTTTAAAAGCCTGGTGAGTTCCCTTTCATCATGCACAATGCCCCCCCCCCAACCTACCATTCTCGTGGTCCCTTGTTCTTTTTATTATAAACCCTCAAAACTGATCTCACTCCCAGGTTCTTTATTGTTCATTTATAATCAGTCCTTGATTGCATACTGATTATTCCTAAATCTCAACTTTATCCTCCTAAAGAAAAACAGGTCTCAGTGTTATGATTCTGATTAGGAAATCAGCTGGATTTAACAACGTGCTGGATTTCTTCTAAAGCCTGAAACTCGGGATTAACATTTTATTTTCTGATTTAACCTTTGACATTCTTTCTCAATTAAGACAGTACGAAAATGAAAGGTTTACCTACAAAGCAGCAAGACTGTGTAATGAAATAAAACATAGACCTTCCAGAACTTCCCCAAAGGTATGGGGTTTCCTGAGTAGTAGCCATCTTGAGAATCTATCATCAAGGCTACAGGATGTGGTACAGAATACTGGTTTGAATCAGAGGCTCTGGGTTCCAGCTTCAACTCTAAAGAATACAAAGCATTTGGCCTTGGATGAGTCAGTTTCTTGGAACTCCATTTCCAAGAATAAAGTAAAAGTTTTGGAGTAGACCAGTGATTCCCAAAGTGGGCGCCATCGCCCCCTGGTGGGTGCTGCAGTGATCCAGGGGGGTAGTGATGGCCACAGGTGCATTTATCTTTCCTATTAATTGCTATTAAAAATAAAAAAATTAATTTCCAGGGGGCTAAGTAATATTTTTTCTGGAAAGGGGGTTGTAGGCCAAAAAAGTTTGGAAACCACTGGTCTAGATTATTTCTGGGGGATATTTTATGGGCTTGTGTGAGCATGCACATGTGTGTATATGAATAGCATACTGTGTGTTTATATTACATGTGAATATGTATACATATGTGAATGTATGTATTTGTACACATATATAAACATATATAAATACATATACTTATGAGTTCCTTCGTGGGACTAGATATACCAATAATAGCTAGCTAGCATTTACAGATTTGCTAAGCACTTTACAGGTAACATATCATTTGATCCTCATGACAATCCTATAAGGCAGATAAAATTATTATCCCTATTTTACAAATGAGGTCATTGAGACAGAAACTTTTTAAGCAATTTGCTTAGGTTCACGCAGCTGTTAAATGTCTGAGGTAGGATTGGAATTTAGGTCTTCTCTTCCAAGTCCTTAAGTCCCTGCTGTGCCCCACATATAAGTAAAGAAAACCTAATTTTTCAGGGAAAGAGCATTAATAACTTTGGTTGGGGTTAAATTTCTAGTTGGAGCTGGGGTAAACCTTAAAGAAAGGAAGAGATAAAGAGAGCATATATTCTAGGCATGGGGAAATGGGACAATTTTGTTCAACAACCAGCATAGTGTCTGAGATGTAGTAGGCATTTAATAAATGCTTCTTTATTGGGATGGTTCTTTAAATATGGAAAAGTATAGATGTATGAGATAAAATGTGAGTTTAGAAGCAAAGATCATGGGCTACTTCAGCTAGAATGCATAAGGGTGTATATTAGTGGTGAGAAGCAATCTATTTGCCTTAACGAGAAGCGGTTTGGCACAGTAGATAGTGAGAAGCTTTCTGAGGTAAGGGGACCTGAATTCAAATCCTGTTTTTGACATATTAGATGTATGACTTTGAGCAAGTCACTTAACCGCATAATGCCCTCAGGTAGATATCGAAATCTATCAGCTTCAAAGTAAGTGTTCATCTGAATTAGAGTGGAAATTTCTGATCTGAGAGTTCTTATATCATTGGTAACTCTGCCTGCCTCTATTCTCTGTTTCTTCAATTAGTGATTCTTTCTACCCCCAGTTTCCTAGCTTCTTAATCATGGAGGGAGAAATTATATATATATATATATATATATATATATATATATATATATGTATATATACACACACACATATATACACATATATAATATGTGTGTATGAATA
Source organism: Gracilinanus agilis (assembly GCF_016433145.1). NCBI lineage: Eukaryota > Metazoa > Chordata > Mammalia > Didelphimorphia > Didelphidae > Gracilinanus > Gracilinanus agilis. The sequence continues at coordinate 32,470,842 of NC_058130.1, read as the reverse complement.
GATTACATGCATGCATATACACATATGTATAAACATGTTTGTGTACATTTGGTATGTGTTCCTATAATTTCTTTCTTTGCTCTTCTCTTGATCTGTTTTTCTTCTCCTCCTTCCTTCTGTTGATCAGATCAGTGAATTCATCGTCTAATAGAGAGCAACACCTACACTTGATCTTAATGGTCTCAGGGTACACACACACACACACACACACACACACACACACACACTCACTCACATCCTAATTCTTTTCTCTCCTCTTTTAGCTTTGAATGTGGGGTCCAATCATTGAGATTGTTTAAAACCAGTTCTCATGTTCTCACTGTGGCCAGTTGTCATTTTCAAAAAAGTTGTCCCCTCCCCCCCAAAATTCTTCTCAACTTATGTTAACTGCTGCAAAGTGAAATAAATGAAAATCTTCACTGAGCTTAGAGTGACGTAACTGAAAAGGGCACTAAAGGAAAGCTTAATGTTGAGCAGTTATATTGACCAACCAGAGAAGAGATTGGGCAATGAACTTTCAATCTGTTTGGTAGAGCAGTGAGGACTGTGGGTATAGAATGTTTCTTATAGCATCATGAGTCAACATGTCACAGTTTGGTTTAGTGATTTTTCTGTTATGGGGAGGGCTCAGTAGGTGATTGGCTGATATTTCAGAAATGTTTATTATGTAAAAATAAAAGGCACCAATAAAATTAAAATTATCAATATTTCTAGTAATTACTTCTTTGCATAATGTATAGCATTTGTGGGGCAGATAAAGTGGAAGAGATAAAAGACTTTTCTTTCTCTTCAAAAGTATTCCATTTGGGGGAATTAAAACCTCACTCTTCCCAGTAAACACATGACCCGATTTCTCTTACATTGCCGTCATCTTGCTATTTCATGCCAAGATGCCCTCTGCTTCTGGCTTTTGTATCTTTACTCTGTTTTGGTTTCTATTAAGCATCTCAAAATAGATTGTCTTGCAGTTTGACAGGTAGCAATTGGCTTTAGAGCGGGGCTCCAGGAGGGAGTCGAGAGAAGGAAGGTTTTTCAATGGATGGCTACAGAAGATTCCATCATGTTTCTGGTGCATACTGTTGCAGACACAAAATCCATGACATGAAGCATGTGGAAGAAGATGTAGAACTGAATGTCATCTGCCTACAGATAAGGAATATTCACACTGGCACCAAAAAAAACAGGAGAATTATATTTAAAAATACTTGGTCTGACTGACTTCTCCTTTTGGCCAGCTAGTTTGTTTTGAACCACATTTCTTATTTTAAACCTCAAGAAAACTGATGAAAATATGATTTTACTTAGTTGAAAGGAACCTTAGAGGGCAGTTCAATCTTGTCTTTTAAAATAGATGAGTAAAATGAAGGGATGCTCCTTACCTGAGATCACATAGTCAATAGCATTTCTCCAGACCATTTGGCCAATTCTTTGTTATTGCAAAAGCTGCCTCAATTTCCTAATTAGTTAAATAAGGGGGTTATATCTCATGATCAATAGCAGGTAGCTGAGGGCAGAGGATTTGGTACCCTTTTGGTTGGATCTAAAGGTTGTTTGGAAATGAGTTCTGCCTATGAAATGAGAAGCAGATATCTTTTGTATCACTGCTAGATTATCCAATCATAGCTTTGTAGTGGGAAGGGATGTAGACCCTACCTCCTAGGAATGTAAGAGCAGATATGTAGAGATGGAAGGTGATTCAGATAGTCCAAATTCCTCATTTTACAGATGGAGAAATTGAGACCTAAAGAGATGGAGGATCTTGCCTCTGGTTATACAAGCAGAAAGTGGGGCAGGATTTGAGGCCAGTTTTTCCTTACCAAGTCCAGGACTTTATCCATTGTGCCACATAGTCTATTTTGGAGGAAGGGAAAGGAATAAGCATTCATTAAATAGCTACTATTTTCTAGACACTGTTAAGCACTTTACAATTATTATCTCATTTGATTCTCATAACAACCTAGGGAGGTAGATGCTATTATTCTTTTCTTTTTACAAAAGAAAATACTGAGGTAGATAGAAGTTGTTAACTGACTTGACCCAGGTTCACATAGCTAATACAAATCTAAGGTTGAATCCGAACTCATCTTCCTGACTCTAGTGACAGCACTTTATCCACTGAGCCACTTGAACACTATCTTTTTAAATTATGATGATTATACAACCTTGACAACACAAAGTGGCATGCTTCACTCAGATTCTGAATAGTAGCAATATTTGTTTTATCCATTTAGCCAATAAATTGCCCTTCCCACTTAGTGGTTAAAATTCCCTAGCACTTGAAGGACTCCCCACTGCAATTTCTCTGAAACAGACTGTTCTTTGGTATTTTAAAATGTACCACTGAGATCTGTACAGGATAATGTGAACCCAAGTGGTTGTTAATTTTTCATTGAAACCTGCAGAATAACTGTTTTCTCTCAGTTGGTTTCAAAATGAGGCCTGTTCAGAAATCCAATTAGAGATAGTTCATATAGTCTTTGTTAAAATTCACATTTCTGAATTTTGCTTGTTGGATATCCTTTTAGTAAATTTCACTTAAATGTGAATTGGTATAAACCATATAACCACAGGTGGTAGATATTTAGGAAGTCTTAATGTCAATGATAAATCTGTGGCTGTCTCTTCTTTCTTCCTGCATCTTTGGTTTACATCATAGACTTAGAGATTAGAACTCGAAGGGACTTTAGAGATCTTGACTTATTAAAGAAATGGACAGAGAAGAAAACTGATGTCAAGAATAGTGAACTGAGATGCCAAGGCCACACAACAGCTAAATGGCAGAACCAGGTTTGGAACTCAGGTCTCCTGACTCCCAGAATTTCAATGGTCTCAGTTGGCAAGTGAACACATTTTATAGAACATTTATACAGTAAGTCCTTTCATTTCCTCTGAACACATTCTCTTCTTTTAAAAAAATTATTTAGAATATTTTTTCATGGTTACATGATTCATGATCCCCACTCCCTGCTCTTTCCTCCCCCCTCCCAAAGCTGACAAGCAGTTCCACTGGATTATACATGTATCATTGTTCAAAACCTAGCTTCATGATATTCATATTTATAGTAAACTGATCTTTTAACATCAAAACCCTAATCATATCCCTATCAAACTAATGATTGATCATATGTTTTTCTTCTGCATTTCTGCTCCCACAGTTCTTTCTCTGCATATAGCATTATTTCTCATAAGTTCCTCTGGATTGTCCTGGGTCATTGCATTGCTGCTAGTAGAAAAGTCTATTACATTTGATTATACCACAGTGTATCTGTCTCTGTGTACAATGTTCTCCTGATTCTTCTTCTTTCGCTCTGCATCAGTTCCTGGAGGTCGTTCCAGTTCACATGGAATTCCTCCAGTTCTTTTTTCCTTTCAGCACAATAATATTCCATCACCATCAGACACCAAAATTTATTCAGCCATTCCCCAATCTATGGACATCCCATCTTTTTCCAATTTTTTGCCACCACAAAGAGCGCAGCTATAAATATTTTTGTACAAGTCTTTTTCTTTATTATCTTTTTGGGGTACAAACCCAGCAGTAGTAAGGCTGGGTTAAAGGGTAGGCATTCTTTTAAAGCCCTGTTGGGCATAGTTCCAAATTGCCCTCCAGAATGGTTGGACCAATTCACAACTCAACCAGCAGGAACACATTCTCTTCTCAATCTCTTGCAATTCTTCTTTCCACTACTTCACTTAAATTCATTGTTGTCTATCCTCTGTTTTTTACACACTGAACTTTATCTAACACTTCCGAACCTTTGGATTGGCTCTTTTCCATGTCCAAGGGAACTTAAATTCTACTAATTTGGATGCAACGTGTAGTATTATAGAATCTCAGAATTGGAAGGCTGTTTAGTTGATTCTTTCCCAGATAAAAAGAAATCCCTTTTCCACATAACTGGTGATTAGTGGACATCAAGCCTTTACTTTGAAGACCTTCAATAACAGAACAGTTTATCCTGATGTTACAAAAGAGTATGACTTTATGTCAGCCAGTCACATCTGGAGGAGGTGACTAGGTAGAGGAAGAATCCACCCATCCCAAGACCCTCTTAGATATTCCTCTAAATGACTTCAAGCTATTTGTTTAGTTATCCACTAGATAACCTTTAATTCATGTGCAGAATTGGGCTTGAAAAGCTGCCAAAGTATATTTCTATCATGAGGACAGGAATGCTGAAAACAAGTTGAACAACCATTGAACTCCTGAAGGGGGATAAAAGAAAGACCAGATGGATTTACAAGAAAATTCTATCAAACATTTGATGAAAACTTAATTCTGATAATATATAATTGGGAAAAAATAGGAAAAGAAGTTTCTTACAGATTTCCTCCTTGATACAAATATTTTCTTGGTACCAAAAATAGTGAGAGTCAAAACAGAAAAAGAAAACGGTATGCCAATATCCTAATGAATATCATGATGCAAAAACAGGAATATATCACAAGGTTTATATACTTTGAACAAGCTGAATTTATACCAGGAATGGAGAGCCATTTCAATATTAGGAAAAAATGTGGACAGAATTGACCATGTAAATAACAAAAACAACAAAAATGCATGATTATAGTAACAGATGTAGAAAAGTGTTTGGCAGTAGAGAACACCCATTATTTTTTTACAAAAGAAATACATTTGACATCATAGGAATAAAAGGAGCTTTCCTTAAAAAAGGATAAATAGTATCTATGTAAGCTGGCATTCTCTATTCTTAGGATAAGTATGGATAATGGACAGAGGTCTGTCCATTAAAATTAGGGGTGAAGCAAGGGTGCTATCATCACTATTACTATTTAATATAGTGTTGGAAATTTTAGCTATAACAATAGCATGAGAAAACAAAATTGAAAGAATAAGAACAGACAAGGAGGAAACAATATAATCACTTTTTTTTTCAAATAGCAAGGTTTTTTACTTAGAGAGCCCTAAGAAAGTTAACGAAAAACTATTGAAGCAATCAGCAACTTCAGCAAAGATGTAGGATATAAAATAAATTTTTAAAAAATGAACATTTTTGTTTATCTCCAACACAATCTAGCAGGTCAAGATAGGAAAAAAATCCATTTAAAATATAGATAATATGAAATATTTTGGAGTCTATCTGTCAAAATACACTAGGAACTCTGAACAGTTAAAAATGTTCTTTACTCAAACAAAGTAGGTTTAAATAAATGCAGCAATAGTCATTGCTAATGGGTAGGCTAAATTGGTACAATAATAATGACAAAAATTACAATACTATCTAATTTTATTATTCCATATCTTTGGTATTGCCATACTAATCAAACTACCAAAGGATTACTCTATGGAGAAAGAAAAGATAATACCAAAACTTACCTATAGGGGTAAAGGTCAAGTATATCAAGGGAATCAATGAAAAATGGGAATGAATGGGGTCTAGCAGTCCCAGATCTCAAACTATACTACAAATCTGTAGTCATCAAAATAATTTCATATTCAGTAAGAAATAACACGGTTGATCAGCAGAGCAGGTTGTAGACACAACATACAGAAGCAAATAAGTACAGTAATATGGTGTCTGATAAACCCAAAGATCCCAGCTATTGGGGCGGGAATTCAAAATTGACAAAAACTTTTGGGAAGATTGAAAAGCAGTCTAGCAAAAACTAGATATGTTACACAGTCTTACAACATGTACCAAGACAAGCTAAATGGGTACATGATTTAGAAGTAAAAGGTAACATCATAAACCTATTAGGGTTACAAGGAAGCAAGTACCTATAAGATCTATGGATTGGAGAATAACAGCAATTCATGACAAAACAAGAGACAAAGAGGTCCATAGAAGGTAAAATATATAGTTTTGGTTACACAAAATTCAAAAATTTTGCAAAACAAAACCAATGCTGTTAAAGATTAAAATATGATTTATTGGGAAATTTGAGGGGAAAAACCTTTGCAGGAAGTTTCTCTTAGAAATATTTCATTTCTCAGATATATTGGAAACTGATTCAAATTTATGAAAAGGAATTTTATTCCCCAACTGATATCAAAGGAAAAAATCGAGTCTATAAATAACCATTTGAAAAATACTCTAATTCACTAATAATTAGAAAAGTGCTAATGAAAATAATTCAGAGGTACCACCTCATACCAGTCAGATTAATTAAATTGACAAAAATGGAAAATGGCAGATACTAGAGAAGCTGTGGGAAAACAGGTACATTAATGCACTGTTGGCAGAGCTGTGAACAGATACACCTGTTTTTGAAAGTAATTTGGAACTATATTCCAAAAGCTTTTATGTTCTGAATTCTCCTTAATCCAATGATACCACTTCTAAGTGTGGTTGTTGTCCTTCATCCCCAAAGAGGACTAAAATGATGGCTTTTGACTCACACATAAGTTAGATTTAAGTGAGGCAGAGTTGCAAGGAGTTGTCAGACTCAGTCTCTTCTTCCAGTCATGGAAATCCAGTGGCAAGATAGGTAAGGATGACTGGTAATGCCTTGGGATCCAGTGGATGTCCTTGATTTCTCTGATATCTAATAACCAAATGCTAAGTGCACCATATCACCTGCTTCCACTGCTTACGTGGCTTTTTCAACAAATTGTTGTCATCTGTCCCTTCCACCAGGGAAAGTCATGACATGCCTAAAGCAGACACCCATCTAACTTACCAATAGTGTTGAGACCTGTTGGTTACCTTTAAACTATTTAGCCTGCCTGCCAAGATGGTTTACCAGGTTGTGACTGCCACGTATGCCTGGAGCCACAGGTGAGAACTGGATGGCAGTTGGACACTAAAGGAAGAAAGCAGCCCTGAAAAGGGCTTAGCAAGCATTCATAGCAGAGGTTCTAGTCTTCCCTGAATATCCTGTACACCTTTCTACCAAGTATATATTTTCAGAGAAAAAAGAAAAGGAGAAAAATTTATGAAAAAATATAACACATCTTTCATGGTGGCAAAGAATTATAAACTGAGATGATACCCATTAATTGGGGCATGTCTATGTCTGAACAAGTTATGAATATGATGCAATACTATTATGCAGCAAAACAAAAAAAAACAGAATAGGATAGTTTCTGAGGAATCTATTAAGGTTTATTTGAATTGATGCAAAGTGAATTGAGCAGAACCAGAGAATAATTTGTAGGATGATAACAATATGATAAAAACATTAAGTTTGAAAGACTTGGGAACTCTAAGGAAAGGAGCACCAAGTCAGATCTCAAGTGATTCTACAAAGCTTTAATTGTCAAAACAATTAATATTTATTAAGAAATAAAAAAGTTGGGTAGAACAGATCATGCATACAATACAATGCAATTAGCATAGTAGCCCAGTAACCTCTGAAGATCTTACTTATTGGGTCAAAAACCACTATTTGACCAAACCATTTGACAGTGACCATCTACAATGCCAGAGAACTCATCAAGGAACTGCCACTCTCTGACTATACATATTTGAATTGGTTTTATTTTTCTTGCTTTCTCAGTGGGCCAGAAATTGAGAGGGCCCAGGGAAAAAACTCAAACCTGAAAATAAAATAAAATTGAATTAAAGTAAAATTAAAAAAAAAAAGAAATGTTGAAAAAAATTTAGAATGTGGATATAAGATTTTGCAGGTCCCACAATGGCTTTGTTAACATCTCCATCCACTCTATACAACTTGTATGTTGAAAATGTCATGAATTGAATATTAAATAGATTTTTAGTATTACAGAAAATATATAGATTCTAAAATAATAATAACAATATTGATAATAATTGTTTAAAAGCTTTACAACAGTTACAATTTCTACTTGAAGGCAAGTTTGTTAAAAAGTAATTTTCCAATTCTCTCCATAAAACTTTAACATTAGTATTGTAAGTATGTTGACTGCATCAACCATTCCTAAGATGTTGGGTTACTTTATTTATATATACTGCTTTATATCTTTTTGTTTATTAATTCTAGCCACTAAAGAATATTTACTTTTTATTGTGTTGATTCCAAATTATAAAGATTGCTTCACTTCATAGGTTATAGGGTATGAGTAAATCAAGAAAACTTGTGAAGGAATCCAGGAATATCCTAAGCACATAGATGTTGCTTAGCGCTTGGTTTTGGATAATCACATGTAAAAACTCATTAGCTTTTCCTATATTTTAAAGGTTTCCCTTCTCACCAAATGACTTTACTTTAAAAAAAAACAGAAACAAAAACAATGTCAGTGTATGATGATGTTTATGAATATTGATACAATTAATATTTAATGAACACACTTTGCCAGTAAGTACTTCATCTATCGTGGATTCAGGACAATGTGATGAAATGGAAAGATCCCTGGTTTTGGCGTCCACGGATGAGAGCTTGAATCCTAACTCTGCCCTTTACGACAGTGACTTTGAGCAAATCATTTTAATTAGTCAGTCAGCATATAGTAAGTTCTTACTCTGTGCCAGGCATTGTGTTGAGCACCGGTGATACAAAAAGAAGAAAAAAGACAGTTTGTCTCCCCAAGGGACTCAGAATCCCATAGATGCCTCTCAGTTCTGGATTTCTGGAATCATAGATTTAGTATTGGAAGACATTTAGACTAAGAAGTCATCTAATCCAAGTGTGAAGATTCTTTTGTAAAGGATAGCTGGATGTATTCCATTTTCAGTCTAGGCCTAAGGGATAAGGGCAACCAGGGATGAAATTCTGGCATTTCCACTTGGCGAAGCTGCTTGATTTGAATTTTTTCAGGAATGACATTTACACTATTAGCCCTAGTAGCAGCCAAGGAAGAAGGTGTTGGGGTCTCTCCCTCTTTGGCTTGGAGGAGGCCTGGATGGTGGTTTTTTTTTTGAAGCCTGAGTTTCATTTTATTCAGCTTGTCTAGAATTTAGTTTCTGTGGGCATGGATGGTGGTGAAGTAGAATGGGCACTAAACTTGGAGTGCAAGGATGTGAGTGCAAAAACTGCCTAGTGTTAAGCTGCATGGTATACTATTCCAATAATTATAATTAAAACAAATATTTTGTGATTAAAAATGAAAGGAAATGTGGTAAGATGGAAAGAGAACTATATATATCTGGACTCTCAAGATTTATATTCCAAAGCAAGCTACACACTATTTGCATGACCTTGGACTAGTTGCTTTAGCTCATTGGACCTCAGTTTCCTTAGCTGTAAAATGGTAAGAGAGTGTATATTGACATTTATCAGGACTAGGTTGGGATGCGATTGAAATAGTGTACCATAGATATGATACACTGTAATAGAAGCATAGCCTAGCTTCATTTTGGTCTCTATAATATTGTTTTAGTAACTCGTCTCACGTTTGGGAACTCTAAATCATCACAGTGTAATTTTTAAGAAAGTGACAACCCTTCCATCAAAAGTTTCCTGGAGGTAGGGGAACATCGGCTTGCTCATACTCCGGTGTAAATTCTCTTTGCCTGGATTAATTTTGAAGCCTGAGTTTCATTTTATTCAGCTTGTCTAGAATTTAGTTTCTGTGGGCAAGACATATTGATAAAAACCTGGGTTGGTGATTCCCCCCGCCTTGGCTAGAGAAACTGGAATGAAAACACAGAAGGAAAAGTCTAGGTATTTCATGAGAAAACATTAACTGAAATTTTTTGAGGAGGGGAAAGAATTGGAAAAGTTGAGATGAGATTGATTCTTGTCTGTGATACAAGTTTTCCTCCTGAGTTCAGTTGAATTCTATGAACATTTATTAAGTACCTATTAATTAAGTACATACTAATTATTAAGTACTTACTAAGGCTCTGTGCTTGGCTGGAATGCAAAGGCTATAATGTTACTCTTCTCAAGTAGCTTCCATTCTGGGATGGGGAAGGAGTATAATATCCACATAGATAAGTACATTTGAAGTAATTTTAGGAGGGCGACATTGAACCCTAACATCGGAGGGGATCAGGGACAGTTGCTTGTCAGAGTTTGGCAATGAGAAGGAAAGAATCTATTACAAGCATGAGGGTCAAAGGTGTGGAGATGGGAAATGGCAAACTGAGAAGACCAACTTCTGAATCATTTTGGCTGGAATGTAGAAGAAATGGAGCCCAGGAATCTGAAATAACTGGAGGTGGGGCAGGGGGTTAGAACAAGTTGAACTTTCAGTGTCAGGTAGAAAAGTGTTGATCTTACCCTAAAGACAATAGAGGGTCACATTTTTGAGTAGGGGAGTATAATGATTGGTCCTGTGTTTTAAGGACATAAATTTGGTAGCTGTGTGAAAGGCAGATGGAGAAAGATTGGAAGCACAGAAACCGATTAACAAGTTGTTGAAATGATCTAGGCAAGAATTAATGAGTTGAGCTGGGAGATGACCTCAGATGCCTTTTGCTACTTTGAGCATCTTCAATTCAGTGACTAGAAAAACTCTTAAGCGCCTTCGCTGGTAAATCTATGATTCCATGAATTCCTATATGTTGTTATAAAAAAAAAATCGTCTCCATTATACTCCTGCTTTACTTTACTCAGGCCTGAGTTACCTTCTCTGTAAATAAGGAACTTGGACTAAATGATATCTCAGGTTTCTTCTATTTTGAAGTCTACGATCCTTATGCTTCATCCTAGGATTAATGATATGCATGTTATAATTCATAGATTGAGAGGAAAAACATTTTTATCTGGGCCATTTCCCTAGAGGAAATGATTTTATAAAGTATCAGGATTTCATCTGTAAGTAGAAACAAACCATTGTTTTAACCACAAACAATGGCTTTAGAATAACCAAGTCCCTGATTATCATCTTCACAGAGAACATTCAGAATGTCAAGGAGAGATTTTTGCAAATGTGCACAGCGCATTTTCTTTTGTACCAGAGCACTTGCTTTTGACAGTGGAAGGTTGTCTCTTGTCCAATGTGACAGGTCAGAGGAATGTGTGATTGGTTTACTCAGGTCACAAAAAATGGGATGTGAAAAGAAAGAATGAGAAGGATGCTGTTAAGTAGTGAATCCCATCAGCCTCAAATAAATCTGGGACTAATTAAGATCTCTCACTTACTACCTAGGTATCTTGGGGTGAGTCACCTTTTTCTGGGAGTTTGTTTTGCTTATTTGCTTAATCTAGTAAATTTATAAAATTGCCCTACTTAGATCATATATTCCTTGTTGTTATTAATTGTGCAATCTACTAAGTCTATTAAAATGAGGAGTTGGAAGTACATGACCTCTAAGGCTACTTTCCTCTTTAATGCAGTTCTGGTTCCAATACAGCATTCTAGCCTCTGTTTAAAGAGTCACAGAATTGTAGACTTGGAAGGGGCCTTATCAGGTGCTACCTAGTCTAACTGGTACCTGAAGAAGAATTCTCTGCTACAAGATAAGATGAATTATAATAATAGTAAACACTTATCCAGGACTGTAAACTTTGAAAAGCACTTTACTGGAATGATTTCATTTTATCCTGACAAAGCCAGGTGCTCTTACTTCCCTCATTTTACAGATAAGGAAATGGAGACATTCAAAGATTAATAACATATCCAAGGTCCTGTAGCTAGGAAACATACAAATCTGGATTTGAATTCAGGTCTTCCTGATTCCAAGGCTGTATGTGGATAATGAAGAGGTTTTGAAAATATTCAAAAGGAGAAATCATCTACTTTAGCTAGGAAAAGGATCTTCCAGGCCATATGACCCAGAGCAATGATTCCCAAGGTGGGCGCCACCGCCCCCTGGTGGGTGCTTCAGCGATTCAGAGAGGCAGTGATGGCCACAGGTGCATTTATCTTTCCTATTAATTGCTATTAAAATTTAAAAAAAAAATAATTTTCAGGGGGCTAAGTAATATTTTTTCTGGAAAGGGGGCAATAGGCCAAAAAAGTTTGGGAACCACTGACCCAAAGGAGCCATAGGACTAAGTATTAATCTTGGCTCTGCTACCTAGGTGACCTTAGGTAAATCACTTAACATTTTTAGACTTCAAGTTCCTCATCTGTAAACTGAGAGAACTGGTGGATCTCTTGAGAAAATCTTGTTCATGACCTATCCCTGCAGCAGCCTGACTTCAAGAAACTGCCTCTTGGATGGATCTGTGTAAAAGAAATATTCGTTGAAATGTCAGCATATAAGCTTATATTTTTATCTTTTTTGGCTCAGAAAATATGATGTTGAATTCGTAGCAGAGGTCATTTTCAGTGAATACAGTAGAAACAATATTGTACTGGAAGGGAAGAGACTAGACCTTCTCTAGTCAAGAATCTCTAAGATTTTGTAGACTGAGGAAATGGGTTCAAATCTTGGTTTTTGCCTCTTACCACTCAAGTAACTTCAAGGAAGGCCTTTGCCCTTGCTGGACCATCAATGCTTCATTATAAAATGTGGGAGTTGTACTAGATCAATTCAGAAGTCCGTCTTACCTTGAAATCTGTGGTCTCGTCATCCCTCGCCCACCTCGATGGCTTGCCCTAGACCTGTACTCGTGTGTGAATGTGGGACTACTTGCGGAGTCGGCTCCATGCATTTATTGTACAGGCTTTGTATGGGTGCTCTATGTATACTCCATCGCTTCTGATGACCCTTCCTATGCTCAGAATCTGTGATGTCTGACTGAGATTCCATCCATTGCTAAATCTAGAAGCACAAGAAATTTTATTTGCTGTCTCAAAAAAAAAAAATCAGCCAAGTTAAGCTCTGGTGGTACCTTGAGTAAGATTTTATGCCATTGAATGTGTTTCCTTATTAGTAAAATGAGGAACTTGAATTAGATGATTTCTTGAGGTTTCTTCTAGTTAAAAAAAATACACTTTTGTGCTTTAAATTAGGGTAAATTGGGTTGCATTTTATAAGTTTATGAATTGAAAGGCAGGAGTGGGTGGGTGGAAGGCCTGGATTTAAATCCTACATCTGACACTTACTAGCTCTGACTAAGGGCAAAGCCTTTACCCCTCTGCACCTCAGGCTTCTCATTTGAAAAATGATAGAATTGAATTCAATGATGTATTATTGAAAGTTATGTTGACTCAGTGGCTTGTTGGTCACTCAGTATTGAGGGAAGGTGTCATTCTGTCTTCAGCCTCATGGTCTGCTACTTATGGGGAAGTGGTCTTAACCAGGACCCAACTGGCCCATTCTCTTTTGCTGAGGGGAAGCTCTCAGAATTATCTTTGTTGGAGGCAGTTAGGGAGCTCAGTGGGTTGAGAGTCAGGCCTAGACACCGGAGGTCCTGGGTTCAAATGTGGCCTCAAGACACTTCCCAGCTGTGTGACCCTGGGCAAGTCACTTGACCCCCATTGCCTACCTTTACCACTCTTCTGTCTTGGAGCCAATACACTGTGTTGACTCCAAGACGGACGGTAAGGGTTTAAAAAAAAAAAGAATTATCTTTCTCTCATTATAGAATTTACCAATATAAATTGGTCACACCTTGAGACCTTGCTGGTCCCTAGTAATCAGCTGGTCAGTGTGTTGCTATCTTGACATACTTTAGAATTAACACAAGTTATTGGTTCCAAGACAGAAGAATGGTGAGGGCCACACAGTGGGGGTTAAGTGACTCGACCAGGGTCACACAGCTAGTAAATGTCTGAGGCCACCTATGAACTCAGGGCTTACTCCAAGACTGGGTCTCTATCTACTCTGCCTCTTAGCTACCTTCCTTGACATACTTGCAATATATTTAATAAATTTAATTTGAATAAATTTAAATTTTCTTTGACCTGAGTTATGCCTTGTTCATCTGGGTAAAAATCCCACCAAAAGAATTTTTAATGTTCCTTCTATCTAGCTCTAAATTTATGACCCTATATTCCTTGGAAAGATTTGGCCTATCTTATATTAAATATCATGTTGAAAGGACTAATTCATTCCAGGAATATGCACATATATTTCATTTTTTACTTCTTATTTACATTTGCATCGTATTAGATTTACTTCTTCCTTGTATTACTTCTGCAAGAGGCCAGGTCCCCCTCGAGGGAACTCAGGCCACCGGCCTTGCTTTGACTATTACTGTTGTAGCCTGTCATTGATCTCCCTGGTGCCCATTGGAATAACACTGTCTGCTAGTGAGACCAAGACAACGCGTGCACTCCCGGGCCCTGGGGCTGTGCCAAGGGAGTGCCAGGCTTTGAGGCAGCCTCTCCCTTTCTCCAGAACTTGATTTTCTCACCTGTAAAGCAGTGGAGCTGAAGGGATGATCTTTAAGATCTCCTCCAGCTGGAAAAAAAAATCCTATGATACTCACATCAAAACAGGCTCCTTTCTGCCTTTCACTTATTAGCTTTACAATCCTATTTTCTTCACTGCATCTTTAATCAAGGGCTGGGCTTTGTGCTCTTTCTTTGGAGAGAAGCTACAGATCTGCAGATGTAGCAGGATGAGGTTGGGAAGCCGGGATGTCTTTTCATGGCCCCCACTGGGAATGACTATTAAATAATAGAAGAAGGATGGAAGATCAAAGGCCTGGCAGCTCTGTTATGCCTGAGTCAGAGAGCAGTGAAAACCTCCCTAATTTGGAATAATTGGTGGAAAGTCCAATCTGAATTAAAAACTCTATTTCTTTAGAAATAGTCAAAAAATTTTTTTGAGAATTTGTGCACACACGTACACACATGTTCCAAAAGTTTATCCTAATAGAGATTGTGCTAACAGATTTGAAGGAATACGTACGAATCAAATACTTATACCCATATGTAATAAGCAGATTGTTTTGTGGCAATGTTTGCTGCCAGGATGCTGAAAATGAAGGCTTTTAAAGTAGGCTCTCACTGTTAAATTTTGTCTAGTCTCTCCCTTTGGGTCATGGTGGACTTCCCTTTCTTCTCTACCCATAGACTGTGCTCAGCTTCAGCCTGAGTTTGACTTATCCGAGTATCCTGAATTCTTAATTCAATAGCATTTGAATCAGTGAACTCTGAGGGCCTGTTTCCCCCTCTGCTCTTATATTTTGGGCTCTTGGTAAAGTGGGAGACGTTTTCTAAATGCGCCCTAATGGAACCAGAATACCATGCTGAAAATGAATAGGAGCTCCGACTTGAGAAGAGGACAGGAGGCTCAAAATGCGTCTTCATAGCTTTTGGCGTTTGCTTTGGTCAGCTAAGGCAACAGATGGAGGGAAATCTGTGAAAGAGCTCACCTGGGGTGGGGCCTTCAGGTGCCAACAGGTTTTCAATAATTTTAATTATTATTTATATAATATTTATATAATAATGTCATTATTAACATAATAATGTTTTAAATAATTATTCTTGCTCTCTAAGTGCTAAGTTAGCACAAGTTGTTTTTAGGGGACAAAAGGGGACAAATACTGGCAGAAACCTGTAGATTTCAGTATCAGGGATAAGCCCTGTTTTCTTGACACTTAGGTAGAACTCTGAGCACACTGAGAAACATCTAGAAAAGCTGCTGATCTGGATTTTTAGAATGCTGAAGAGGTTTGTTTTAGCTGCCATTGAAATTATGTTAATATTTACCAAGGTGGCACTTTTTCCCCTCCTTTTTTCTTCTGCAGGGTATATAGCAGGAGGGAATTGGATTCTCCTTTGGGGATTTGTCCTTACTACAAAGTGGCTTACAGTTCCTTGCTCTTTTTGTTGTTGTTTTTTTTTTTTTAATGCAGAATTTCTGCTGAACTGAGGATAAAAGTGGGTGGCAGAGTCTTTGTGAATCTTAATTCTTTTGACTTTGAATAGCCTATCCTGAGGTCTATCTTTCATTCTGATCATGATGAATTTTCCCATTTCATCTCTGTAACTGGGAGTTAGTTGCAGCTCTGCACTGTCTTTGAATTAAATCCAGAAATTGGGATCTTTTGGCATGTGCTTCCCCCCTCCCCCTTCCTTTTTAAAAATTTCCTGCCTTGGAAAACAACCCATAATTCCTGATCCTGGAGATTCTTACTCTTTTTGTATCTTGCAAAGATACAATCTGGAGTTTTACCCCCATAAGAGCTCATTGGGAGAAATTGTGGCCCTTGTCATTGTTTTCCCTCATGAGAGTGATAGGATAAGGCCATTTTGTTGGCAAAAGTGATGGAGATTTCTCTCTCTTTCCCTCCTCTCCTCTCTCTCTTCTCCTTCCCTCTCCCCACTCATCCCCCTTTTTATATCTTCTCCCCCCACTCACTTCTTCCCCTTTCATCTCTTAATATAACTTTTGCCTGTTCTTTGGGTTCTGCATGCCTTTTTACTACATAGTCAATTCCCACTGATTCAGGACAGCTCCAATAACCATTGGATGTTGGTAGTGCTGGGAGGCTGAACTCATTTATCGACTCCAGGAGTTCATTTATTTCAAGACATTTATTTGTCTGTTGTAGAAAAATCCTGATTGAGTGTAGGTCCCATTTGAAATTCAGCATTGCAGAGAAAAAGTTACTGTGTCATTTAGGGAACTTGATGTGTCTTTCCTTCTAATCCACCCTGAAGCTGGAGGAGAGAAAGGACTTTGAGGGTCAGCCAGGGCAACCCAGTCACACCCTGGCTTTGGGGCTACAGCCTCAGGTGCCTTGTGTCACCTTCCTATCTCATGCTTCATTCTTTTAGCAGTAAAATGAGTATGTTGGGCCAATATACCTCTGAGGGTGACCTCCCAGCTTCTGTGAGCTTCCAAGAGGACTTCCCAGGCACCATCACATCCAAAGGCCCTTGTAAGAGCTCTGAAGCCTGGTTTGGAAGAGATTCTTGGTGATCTGGTGCTTCTTTTCCCTCCTATTCTATTGATGCCAGCCTTACTTTTCCCAAAGGGCACCCACCACTGGCTAGTTTTAGAGATTTATATCATGTTTTTTTTTTTAACTTTGTGCATTCATCCACTCATTGAACTTAGTGATTACTCATCTTTCTCATCACTCTTTGACACTAACAATATACTGCTTTGTGTTCTATTTATCTGGGTACACTTTACCTCCCCCCCTCATTTGTAAGTTCCTTTAGTGGGCCAAAATCTTCATCATTTATTGATCATCACTGTGCTATATTGCCATCATGATGGTGACAACAATCGCCACTCTGCTGCTACTACTACTTATGTCTACCACTTCTACACTGCTGTTACCACTACTACTACCACTACCACCACCACTAGCTAACATTTAGATAACTTTGATTATGTGCCAAGCACTGAAATAAGCACTTTACAGTTATTATCTAATTTGACTTTCATAAAACACCTCCTTATAGTTGTTATTGTTATCCTACTTTACAGATGAGAAAATAGAGGTTAAGTGCTTTTGCCCAGAGTCACAAAGTTAGTCATTATCTAAAACAGGATTTGAACTCAAATCTTCCTGATGTCAGGCCTGATAATCTGTTCACCCTAGCTATTCTCTCTCCACTACTACTAACTCCTACTATTTTTTAAAAGTTGTCACTACTAGAAATAATTGCTACAATAATTTATTGTTTTTGTTATTATTATTACTAGTAAGTGTAGTAGTGATAGTGGGGGGGGTTGATAGTAGTAATTACTACTAATAATGACAAGAATTGGGAGTGTCCTTCCTGGAGATGATTTGGGGGCACAAGATAACTATTTCAGGTATTTAAAGGAATGCCATGTGAAAGATGCCAGCAGATAACAGATTATCAGCATTTATTTTGCACTCAACTAAACTCTAGGCACTTTGCTGAGCTTCAGGGATACTTTCCACTAGCAACTTACAGTCTAGTGGTGAAATATTGAGGTGAGAGATGCTCTAGCGCAGTGATTCCCAAAGTGGGCGCCACCGCCTCCTGGTGGGTGCTGCAGTGATCTAGGGGGGTGGTGATGGCCACGGGTGCATTTGGGGGCAGTGAATAACTGTAAGGGGGAGATGATAGTATGTGATAGGGGGCGCTAAGTAATATTTTTTCTGGAAAGGGGGCGGTAGAACCACTGCTCTAGAGTGAGAAGATGCTAGGCACTAAGAAAAATTCCAGATTAAGAAAGCATCTAAGTCCTGGTGGCCTAGTTCAGAGTCAGAAGCACAGGGGAGGGGTGGTCGTGGTGATGGATGAAACATGCTCAACCAAGTCTATCCCCAAAATGGAGACCCCTGCAAGAAACTCAACAGTGGTCAACAGGGCCAGCAAGATGGAGGGATAGGACATTCCATTTGATCCCAGAGCACAGATAATATGAGGAATAGATAAAGTATCAAAGAGAAAAAGTTAGAGGAGTTAAGGGGAATAAAAAAAGACTAATCGTTAAAGCTAGGCTAAAGAGCAATGTTATTACTGACCTATGAAATCATAATATGCTGCCTTTTTATGATACCTGAAGGTACAAGTTGGTCAATTATATTTTATTGTTAATTATATTTTTTAAAATGTAAAAATCATTCATAGCTGGCAAGATGTACAGAAAGGTCCTCAGGCAATAGTTTGCCTATCCTTGCATTAAGGTTGGCAAAGTTTTCTACTCTCATTTGAGCTTCAGTGCAACCTGTGATGCAGATGCTATTATTATCCCTATTTTACAGATGGAGTGAATGAGGCTGAAAGAAGTTAAAATGTTGTTCAAGGTCACAGAGCTGGTAAATGTCTGATGCAGGATTCTAAGCCAGCCCTCTATCACTTAATATGCCACCAACTACAATTAATGGATTTTCCCAAAGTGAAGGCTTTCAAAGGTTTGTCAGTTATATTATGGAGTGGAGAGGATTCAGCTAAAGGGCTGCCATGTGAAAGATGTCAGCAGATAACAGATTATCAGCATTTATTTTGTGCATAGTTAAGAGACTCAGTAATTGTATTTTGATTCTGGAGGTAATAAGGAGCTACTGAAGTTTACTGAATAGGGAAATAGTTTGGTTGGAACTGAGCTTTAGGAAAATCCCTTTGGTGACCAAATGAAAGATGGCTTGTGGTCGAGAAACATTTGAGTTATACTAACTCCCCAGCAGTGTCAGAGGAGAGAGAAGGACATGTCTGAGAGATTTTGGAATGGTAAAATTTATAAGTTTGGGCAATAAATTGGATATGAGGGATGAGAGATAGTGAGAATGCCTCCTATGTGGCAAGCATAGGGGACTGGGAGGATGATGTTGCCCTCTGTGGTAATAAAGAAAACAGGAGCAGAGTTTGGGGGATACATACTGAGTTCTGTTTTGGACATAGTAAGGTAATGATATTTATTGGATATACTGTTTGAAAAGTGGTAGGAGATGTGAGATTGGAGAACAGCAGAGTGGGCAGGGTGGGATAGGTAGTTATGAGAACCATCACCATGGAGATGATAATCAAAATCATGGGAATAACAAGATCACTACATGGAGTAATGTAAAGGGAGAAGAGAAGACCCAGGACAGAACCTGGTAGGACATCTCCAGTTAGAGTGTGTGGTTGAAGTTAGAATCCTGAAAAAGAGACTTACGAGTGTCAGAAAGGTAGGAGGAAGACACGGAGTAGTTTTCCAAATACCTAGAGGATGCAGTGAACAGCAAGATCAAAGGGTGCCAGGTTATGGTTAAGGTTAGGGTTAGAAATGGAGGAAAATGAGGACTAAGAAAAAGGTCTTTGGAGGCAACTAAGAGATCATTGGGAATTCTGGAAGGATCGATTTTGGTGGAATAATATAATGGCATTTTGATTGGCTAATTGGAGGTGGTTTCTAGTGAAAAGACCCATAGATCTGTCTTTATGCTGCTTAATGTTTATTTTTTCAATGACTTAATTGAAGGCATAGATAACATGTCTACTGGATTTTTTATGATAAATGTTGAGGACAATGCATGTATTAGGTGATAGAGTCAGGATCTCTCTCTGTTTTTGTCTCTGTCTTAATCTCTCTCTCTCTCTCTCTCTCTCTCTCTCTCTCTCTCTCACACACACACACACACACACACACACACACACACACACACACACACACACAGCTGTTTGAACAGCCTTTCCTAGACAATGACACAATTAAGTCTACTACCTTTCCCTTTCCATATTCATGTTTGGAGAAGGAAATGGTAAAACACTGTAGCATCTTTGTCAAGAGAACACCAAATGGGATCACAAAGAGTCAGCTATTACTGAAATGACTGAACAGCAAGTATTCAAGTTGCCTCATCCGAGCAATGTCATTACCTGTCTGACTGTACAAATCACTTAATCCCTCTGGACTCAGTATATTCATCTGTAAAATGAGAGGATTGAGCTGGGTGATATCTAAGATCCTCTCTGTATTAGTTTTTTTGGTCTTCTGTTCCTTTGGCTCTTTGGCTTTCTTTTCAGCTTGCTGAGTGTACTTTAAAAAAAAAAAAAGGCTGTGGTTTCCCTATTTTGCCCAGGCTGGGACTACAGGGGGTACTTAAGGTTAGAGCTAAGTACTGATTGACATTGAAGCTTTGACCTTCTTCATTTCCAACCTAGGTAGATTGGCCCTGTCTTAGGCAAATTGCAGATTCTTTGCTCCTGAAAAGACACTATATTGCTGCTGCTGACCATAGTATGGATGCCTAATCTAATTTTAAACCATTGCAACTCAGAACTCCCCGGCTCAAGAGATCTGCCAGCATCATCTGGTAGTTGGAGATTATAAGTATACTGAGAGACCATGGGACCACCTCTAGTTAGTTAGAAGGGCTCATTTGGACAATTCATTGGAGATAGAGCTATGTGCTTGGAAACTTGCAGTCATTTGACATAGATTTTGAGACCACTTATCATAGTACAGAAGGATCCTTCCATTACTCAAGCAATTGCCTATTAGGTATCCCCTGAACACGAAAGTCCATCTCCCACTTCCATGGCTTTGTATGGGATAATCCCTTCCCTAGACTCCACCCTATCTAAAATGTATTCATGCCCCCTTACTACTGTATCAGGCCTCGGATCAGGTGCCACCCTTCTGAATGTGGTCTTTCCTGATGCCCCTGGCTGTTAGTGCTGCCTTCCAAAAACATTTTTTCTTTACTTTATATATCTTTGCCATTTACTTTATCTGTGTACATGTTGTTATTCCCCCCCCTTTAATTGGGGCATAACGGTAAAGACTGCTTTGTTTTGTCTCTGTATCCCCTGTGCCTATTTCAGAATGGCTACTTAAATTCTTACTGACTTCATTTGAATGAAAGACTCTTTTACAGAGACTACTGAGCCATGGGTTTAAAATTCTGGAGTTTTCCTTTCTCAATGAAATCTCAACAGAAAATATTTGTCAATGAGCCATTTTGACTGAATGATAGTTGATAGTTTACTCTGTGGGGATAGCTCAGTTAAAATATTAAAATAAGGTTAGTCTTTTTTGCTGGTTTGCTTTTCTATTTTCTCCAGTTTTGTCTCTCTCTCTCTCTCTCTCTGTCACTTTCTCTCTCTCATTCTCTCTCACTGTCTTTTTCTGTTTCTCTCTGACTCTCTCTGATTCTTTCTGTCTCTGTCTTTCTGTCTCTATCTCTCTGTCTCTTTATCTCTCTGTCTTTCTGTCTCTCTGTCTGTCTGTCTGTCTCTGACTTTCTCTGTGTGTCTCTCTTATTTGGATCATTGGCTGGATCTAGGGCTGGAAAGGACCTCAAGGCAATGTAGTCCAACTTCCTCATTTACAGATGAAGAAAATGTGCCCCAGAGAGCTTAAGAGATTTGCTCAGGGTCACACAGCTAGTTAGAGTGTATAGGATCAGAGATTTGATAGCCAGAAGGCCTTTAGAAGATGTGGAATGAAAACATCTTGATTTGTAGATAAGGAGAAAGAACCCCAGAGAGGATAAGAAACTTGCCCAGGGTCACACAGCTAGCTAAGGTCATAAATTCAGAGATGTGATTGCCAGAAGGGCCTTTAGAAGTCGGGGACACCATTTTACAGGTGAGGAAGCTCAGACCCAATAAAAAAATGTCTGTCCAAGGTCACATAGGTGACTCCTTTGTATATCATTTGTATTTCCTTTTACTATATTGCATTCTCCCCTTCCATTCCGCAGTTGATATATTAGCTTCTTGAGGGCAAGAATTGTTTTGGTCTTGGTCTCTGGGGCCCCAGCATCTAGCAAAGTTCCTGGCATGTTTACTGAATAGAATCAATACTTTCTGTCCCTCCATTTCCTACAGTTCCTTTTCCTTAAGAAAAATGACTAGGTAGCATCCACAACAGCCTTTTTCTTAGTGTAAAAAAGACAAAGGCGAATCATCCAGAATTCAGGGGCTCATTTAACGCAGTCGTCTTGGCAATAGAAACCTGAGGCATAGCAGGGATCTGGTAAGAGCTGGGGCATCCGAGGGGGTCCTGACTCTGCTTACACGCATTGCATGCTTTTTGTTTGCAAAATCGGATGCCAGTGAAGTTTCTCAGTTATTTTGAGAGCATATTTATCCCCATGGAAATATATAGCCTGTGACGATCTGTCACCTGACAGAGTTTGCATTTGGAATAAACAGAATAATAAAACCAGAGTGAGAACACGCTTATTTCCCCATGACTTAGGCTGCTCAAATCTAACTGTCACCCATTTTTCCAGGGTAAATGATGTTTCTTCAGAGCATATTCTTTAGCTGACAGCAGCAACTAGGAAGAGGCAAACACTCATGCTGAAAAGGAAGGAATAAAGGTTCTTCTTATTTCCCAGGGTGGTAAGAAAAGAGTTAACCATGAAAAAAGAATCTGCCAGCCTTTCATTTTTGTGGAACCCGAGAGCTAAATTTGTAGTTCCCTCCAGATGCAGCATTTGTCCTGCCATTGGCCCAGCTGTTGAAAGCCTGAGACCCAGAGGTGCAGCCATGCTTCCAGAGATTGTAGTTAGCTAGAACAAGTCAGTAAAATGGCCTTAGGCCACCAAATCTAGTGCTGTAGTGAATAGAGCACCAGAAGTGGACTTAGGAAGACCTGAATTCAAATCTAGGCTCCTAGAGTCAGGAACATCTGAGTTCAAATCCAGCATCAAACTCTTACTAGCAGTGTGACCCTGGTCAGCCACCTAAATAACAGATAATAGTTATTTTTAATATAGTATTTTATAGTTTACAAAGCTATTTACCTACATTATTTCATTTGATGTGTAAAATAGCCATGAGGTCAGGACTGCCATCATCCTTATTTTACAGATGGGGAAACTTGGGCTGAGGTTAAATGACTTGCCCAAGATCATATGACTACTTAACTGTGGTAAGATTTTAACTCATGTCATCCTCTCTCTCAGATTTACTAGTTATTTGAGACTACAGTATAGTTTATATGTGAATAAAATTTGAAACACTTTACCTCTCATTAATTGATTATGTCTGTGTGTCCTAGGTAGAAGCTCTTAGAAGCTTTTCTTCCATCAGTCTTTGGGGTTTTTCTTTATGTATTACAGTGGGGCTTACTGTGGGTAACTGCCAGATAATGTCGTTAGAAAGTAGATCCTACCAGTCATTCCCTGGCACCCTTCTGTGTTTAACTGCTCATTTACATAAGGACTGGATTGCCAAGCACTGTTTATGGCCCCCAGGATAGATAGTTCGATTGGAGAACTAAGGCAACCAAGGTTCTGGGTTCAGTCTTGACACAGCCCCTTCCACCTGATTGTATGTGATACAGTGTAAAGTGCTCTGATTTTGGAATCAGAAGACCTGGGCACAGTTCCTGCCTCCATGATAACTTCCTCTGTCCACCTGTGAATTAATAAAACATAGATTCTCTGCCAGGCACTGTGCTACATCCTTAGGATTAAAAGAAAGCAAGAGCCAAACATCCTCCCTGTTAGGAGCTCAAAGTCTAATATGGGGAACAATGGCAAACACCCATGTGCAAATGAGAGAGAGGCAGAATAAAGAAGATCTAATCCAGAGGGGACAGACACTGGCATTAAGGGGTATCACAAAAGTCATTGGTAGGAGGTAGGATTTCAGCTGGTAGCAGGAGGGAAGAAGCCAGAGAAACCAGGAGGCTCCATGAAAGGAGATATTGTTTCATTCTTTATACTTGTACTTTGTATTTGAATGCCCAGTGCTTAGCCTGAAACATTATAGGTTAGCATTGGCAAAGTATTGGCACGTGTGCCAGGCCAGCACTAGGGGAGGAAGAGAACTACTACCTTCCCCCTCTTCCCAGCACCTGAGGACATTTTTTGCATGCCTTGCTCCTCTGTCCAGCCACCCAAAGTGAGGACTTCCTCCCCATGCTCTCTGGGGTAATGTGGAGGGATCACAGACACCTTGAAGTTGCAGTTTGGGCATGTGAACTCGAAAAAGTTTGCCAGTGCTGTCATAGGTGCTTAAGAAATGCATGGTGATTGTCAATTGAATCCTAGATAATCTTTGAACTCCCTTCCAGTTTTGTATCCGATCCTGTTGTGTCTGTAAATTCTTACCATTGATGACAAAGGGGAACCATATGTCACTTCTTAAATGGATCACTCTAATTTATCATAGATTAGAGCTAGAAAAAAACTGTAGAGGTCATCTATTCTGCCTTCCTCATTTTACAGAAGAGGAGACTGATGTCCAGAGAAATTCAATCACGTATGTAGCAAGTGGCTGTCTCAATTCGAACTGAGGTGCTCTGAATAATTCTCTATTGAATAATTCAGAAAATAGAGGCAATTCGAAATGATTCATCCTACTCAAAAGGTATAATGATGTAGATAATAGAAAAGTACTGAGCAGCTTAAAAATATTTATATTTTTAGCCTTGGAAATCATTAAATACTTACTGAGAACATTATATGCAAGAGATTGATTGAAGTATTCAAATAATAACATAACTTTTTAATAAAAACTTCAATTAATATATTTTATTTTAAGATCATCTTCATAATTTCTATAATATTATTCTTCCTTCCCTCTTCAAGGAGTCATATCTTAGAGCAGGGACAGAATAAAGGCAGTTCAGCAAATTTATCCAATATGTCAACCAAGGCTCACAGTACATGTGATGTTTTATACCCATGATCCCCCACCTATCTCCAGAGCACTTTACATTTTTCCAAATGCTTTCTCATACATTATCTCATATGAACTTCATAAGAGCCCTTTGAGATAGGCAGGACAGGGAGAAATTTCCCAGTTTTAATTGAAGGTTTCCGCTTTTATGAATTGTTTAGGGACTCTTAGAGACAATGAGGTGATGTAGCAAGTGGAGCACTAAGATTGGGAGTCGAGAAAATCTGAATACAAATCCTGCTTCAGACACCGATTATTTGGACAACTTTGTGAAGCAGGATTTGAGAACCTTTCTCAGCCTCAGGTTCCTTATCTGGAAAATAAATATAATAATAATTCTATTGAACTTACTTAAGGATCACATGAGATAACATGTAAAGTCTATAGAAAGACTAGCTATTATTACCTAATGCCAGCTATGTTAGTCACAAAGTTTACACTGGTACATTGGAAGGATCATTGACTTCAAACACAAAGGATCTGCTTTCAAACCTAGTCTCTGACTCTTACTACTTGGACAAATCACTCTATGAACGTGGGCCTTTACTTATCTGTTAGAAGAAGGGGTTTTACTAGATTGCCTTTGACATCCATTTCTGCTCCAAATCCAAGATCTTATGAGGGAATATCCCAGGTCACTCATTGACAATTGCACCCTTTCTTCTTTATGATTTTTGGGTATGATTGTCTTCCCTTTTTAGAATGTAAGCTTTGGCTATGCATATTTGTTACAAGGGAGTTCTTTTTCTTTCTTTCTTTTCTCCTCCATCTCCTTCTCCTTAAAAACTGATTTTTTGATCATTGAAAGAAATAATTAAAAAAAATAATAAAAGCCCTTTGAGGGCCAGAGCGTTCTCTTTTTCTTGACCTTTTATATACAGAACCACCAAAGCTACCTTTATAAGGTGACAGGATGCAGTGAAAGGGACTTCTTCAAAAGGACTCGTTTCGGCATATATTTATCCCTATTATTGGGAAGAGAAATAAGTTACTCCATCCTGAGATGGTCTGCTCTTTTCCAGCCAAGCACTTCCAGAGTAATCAGACCAAGGTGGCTGAATCGGTGCCTGCTTGCATACAGAACAACACTTCCAAAAACTAAACCATAACAAATAGGGGCTGACTTTTGCCTGCTACAGCCCACTGAGCAGATGCCTTCTCTGAGATGCCGGTAATGATAGGGAAATATATTTTCCTCAGAGTTTACGGCTAAGTTCTTATTGGCATTCAGTTGTCATCACCATAGCCACAGATGAGGTTGAAGTACCTCTCCATATCGAGCAGCCAGAGCATATATTAGTGTATGATAAGTCTGTGCAACCAAGAACTCTTCTCTAAGTTTTCCCCTCCCCTCTCAGGTCCATTTTCTGATTTGTTGCAAAAATTTGTGCTTCATTCCACCTTTTAATGGGAGCCACATGTTTGCAGGTTAATCATCACATTAGCTAAGTCTTATATCTTTAAGATTTGCAAAGTGCCTTACACATTTTATCCCATTTGATCCTCTTGACAACCCTTTGAGATGGATTATGCTGTCATCCTCCTTTATCAGAAGAGGTCACTGAGGCTTAAGTGATTTGCCCAGAGTCACAGAGCTAGTCTGTACCTTAGGTAAGATTTGAACTCAAGTCTTCTTGACTCCAAGTGGAGTGCTAGATCCACTAAATTTTGTTGCTTCCCCCTCAATTATCATAAAGAAGTTTAGTATATATATATATATTGATATATATTTATTTATTTATTTATTTATTAGCCAAGTCACTTATCCTCCCTAGGCTTCAGTTTCCTCATCTGTAAAATGAAGACATTGGACTAATTAGTCTCAGAGGTTTAAAGGATTAAATATTTATATGTGTATATATATACATATATTTACACACATATATAATATTTACACACACAAGTGTCCTGGATTAGGAGTCAAGGGACCTTGGTTCAGGGGCTACGATTACTAATCCCATGCTCTCTTACTACATAATTCAGAAAATATCATCACTTCTAAAGTATTCATGCTACCTGTGTGATGTTGGGCAAGTCACTTAAACTTGAGGGATGTCAAGTTCCTCATGTGTTAAATGAGGGAATTGAACAAAATGTTCTATCAGGTCCTTTCCTGCTCAGAATCAATATTCTATCTATTTCTTGGTAATTGTTGAAAGGGTGACATCATGACATTGGGGAAAGAACATTGACTTTGGAATGAGAGGAGCCAAGTTCAAATTCTGTATCTGATGCTAACTTTTGTCACCTTAGCCAAGTTACTTATCCTCCCTAGGCTTCAGTTTCCTCATCTGTAAAATGAAGACATTGGACTAATTAGTCTCTGAGGTATAGAGGAAGGAAAGGGAATAGACATTTATTAAGCATTTACCGTGTGCCATGGGCTGTGCTAAATGCTTTACAAATATTATCTCATTATTATCTCATTTAATCCTGAGAGATAGGTGCTCTTTTCATCCTTCCCATCTTATACATCTCAAAACTCAGTGGCATTCTCTCCATTCCCCCTTTGCAATTGTCTCCAGATATCTTATGGATCCTCTTCTCTCTCTCTCTCTCTCTCTCTCTCTCCTTGAAGGTCCTTACGTGGTAGAAAATATTTCATGATCATGTCAGTTTTTCCTCTTTCCTGTCTAATATTCTTCTTTGATTTTTTTCTAGGGGTGTATTTTGTCTGTTTAGTCATTATCTTTTCATCTCTGGCCTCCCTTTTGTCTCCTTCCTCATTTTCCATTCTTTTTCTTCTGGTTCCTCTCTTATCTGGATGCCTTTTTCCTCCTCCCCAAGGGCCCTGAAATCTTCATGCATTGTTTCTCTTTCAAGTTTTTCCAAGCCTAGAATCAGAGAATAATAGATTGTCAAAGCCTGATAGGAGCTTAGAAAGGTCATCTAGTCCAACTGCCTCATTTTGTACTTGAGAAAACTGAATCCTAGAGGGTCCAGTGACTTGCCCAAGGTCACACAGGTGATAAGAAGTAGAGACAGGTCCTCCAATACCCAAACCAATATTCTTTCTTTTACATAATGCCCTCTGAAGGACTTTTAAATTCAGTGGATTATGGAAATGCCTAGAGTTGACCAGATATGAAAGGAAAATATATCCTTTATTTTAAAATTATTTAGTATAACTTCAATACAGCTGATTAGATTTGTCTTTCTATTAAGTACATTCAACTAAGTTCATTTCAGTGCATAAAATGGAAGCAAGTTAATTTTTTGTTGTTGTTTCTTGCTGTCTCCATCTTATTTTTTTTGTTTTTCCAATTATCCCCATTCATTTACATGGCCATAGTTTTGATTTTTCTCTTTGAATCATTTCACAAAAGCCTTTAAATATTTGTAAGTAAATATTTTATTAGAAACTTAACATCAGCTGTTGATATAAACATAAATACAAAAGAAATTAATAGAAAAGGACCAAGTATCATAATACTCCTTTTGTCCATCTCTGACTTTTAGTATGATGCATTATGGATTAATTTCTCATTCACATTTCTTTATATATTCACAGTTAAAATAAACACCATTCTTCAGATGTTTTAATCATCCTATATTTCACAAAAACTTTTCCAGAATTTACTATTTGCTCATACCTCTAGTTATTTGTTGTATTATAATATTTCATCAAATGAATACACCATAATGAATTTAAACATAGTGCCTGGCATATAGTGTTTACAAAATAAATACTTGGTAAGTAGCTGAATTAATTGGATATTTGGATTCTTTCCAGTGTTTTGTCACTGAACAGAGAGTTCTTTTTGTCTCTTTTGGTTAACCTTTTCAGGGTATATTTTCCAAAAGAGTTATGGGGTAGAAGGACTCAATTATTTTTTGTTGCTTTTGCTATATGTAGTGTGTGTATGAATTTATAATTTTTGTTAAACCCTTCCCTTATGTCTTGGAATACGTTCCAAAACAGAAGATCAGTAAGGGCTAGGCAAGAGAGGTTAAGTGACTTGACCAAGGTCCCACAACTAGGATGTGTCTGAGGCTAGATTTGAACCCAGGACCTCCATTTCTAGGCCTGGCTCTTTATCCATGAAGCTACCTAAATGCCTCTTTGCCATACTTTTAATCATTGATTTTTGACAATTCCCAAGTCCTCCACATCACCTTTACTTTTCTTTATTCAACTCAGACCTTTCTTCCATACAACCTTCTTTTTAGAAACTAGAAGTAGAAATTCTATAAAGATAAATATAGTATAAGATGATTAGGTTCAAAAATAACTTTGCAAGGACAAAATGGCAGTTGACAAAGATATGAGAACTTTGTGGGATTGAACTCCTAGTAAGAATCACCCCTGTGATATCGCTACCACAAAAGATTGTGTGATCTTGGGGTACACTGAGAGATGCAGCTTCCAGGGAGAAGGAAGCTCCCCATGCTCTCTCCCTGTGTCAGATCACATCTGGAATATGATGTCTAGTTTGGAAGAGCATATTTTACAGATGACAGTAGACTGGGGAATGGCAACCAGAGGAAGCACAAGAACGCCCTGCCGTTCATGATTATGAAGTCTGGCTGAAGGATCATAGGATAAGTTGTTTAGAGCAGGAAGAGACCTATGGGGCCATCTAGGTCAGTTCCTTAATTTTATAGATGAGGAAACTGAGACCCAGTGAATATAATGACTTTCACGAGGTCACATGTGCAGTAAGATGCAGAGACTTTCATCTGAATTCAGTTCTGATACTTTTATTGCCAAAGCATTGCTTTGTTCAAATATTGGAATGAGTATCATGAAGAAGACAGTTTAGACTTATTCTGTTTGGCTCCAGAAGATAGAAATAGGTTCAGTTTGCACAGAGGTAAATTGAGGCTTGATGTCAGAAAAAAAAAGTTTCCTTATAATTACAGCTATCCCAATACGGAATGAGGTGCCATGATGAGTCACTTCTCATTGAAGATCTTCAAGGTTCTAGAAACTAACTTCTTGTTATGTCTGTTGTGATGAAAATATTTGTTTGGGGTTGGGTTTTCTTGGATGGCCTCAGAGGTCTTTGCCAGTTCTGAAAGATTCTACTTCTATTCAATTCCAAAAGTTAGCATGTTAGTGTCTCTACAAGTCCACTAGCTTTGGATTTAATTTATTTTATCTTATTTTTTTTGCAGATTCGATGAACATAAGTAGTTTTAATTTGTTGATCTTTAGTGGGAAGCTTAAGCATTTTTCAAAGTAATTATGTATAATTTGTATTTCATCATGTAAAGTGGCTTTTCTTTCTCTTGAACATTTTTATTCTGTAGGAACTGCAAGGTGCCTTTGTTTATTTTTAAAGACAAAATAATAAAAAATTACATTGAAATTTTTAAGAGAAAATGATAACGATAATGCTACATATAAAAATCATTGTGAGATACCGCCAAAACAGTACATGGAGATATATTTACATTTTTGAATGTGCCTGTGTTAAAGAATTGAAGGGAGGAAATAAATACCTTGTTTTATAGTGCTTTATATTTTGCAAAGCACTTTAAACACATGACCTCATTTGAGCCTCCTAAGCAAAACAAAAACAAAAATGACAGTACAGGTAATATAGCTATTATTATCCCCAGATTGTCAAACAGCCTCAGCGAGTCTGTGACTTCTCTATGGCTAAGAAGTTTAAAATTGAAATCATATTTTTGTTCTCCACTCCAACTCTCTTCCAGATTTCCCTATTTCTGGCAGAGATCCCCCCTCCTTGTTATCCAGATTCAGAGATTCATTATTATCTTCAGTTCATCATTCTCCCTTACCCCCTGTATCCAATAAGTTGACAAGTCTCATTTCTACCTCCATGACATTTTTTGCACCTGTCCCATTCTCTGTCCTCACATGGCCACAACCCTCATATAGTCTTTTTTCATCACTTTCTTCTTGGACTCATATAATAAATTCCCAATTGGCTCCTATGTCTTGAATTTCTTCCCATGCCAATCCTTCCTTCGAATACTTCAAAAATTATTTTTCTCAAGGACAAATTATACTATGACACTCCACTATGCAATAAACTCCAATGGTTTCCCTATGGCTTTTATGATCAAATAAAAGCTCTTCTATTTGAATTATAAAGTCTCATACAACTGGCCCCCATATTGCCTTCCAAGCTTGTTTTGCATGCTTTCCTTCCCCACATTCTTCAGTCCAGATAAGCTGATCTTCTTGCTATGCCTCAAATATGGCACTCTTATCTCCTGTCTACTACTGGCTCTTATTCAGGGGGGCAATGACATGGTTGGTCAAATCCAAACCAGAGGAAAGTTATGGAAGTCCTATTGTTAGTAGATTGGAAAGGGAAGAGACTAGGGGGTGGGGAGCCCAATTAGGATACCATAGCAGTAGCCCAGGTGAGAGGTGATTGAGGGCCTGGATTGACAAGGTAGCTACTTGAATGACTTGAATGGAGAGAAAGGGACAAATGTGATGTAGAATTAGCAAGCCTTGGGAAACTGATCTGGTGTGAGGAATGAGGGAGAATCAAGAGCTCTGCTAAGAAAATCATACAAAGAAGTAACTACAATGATAGAAACAATGACTAGCAACAAATATATGGTGTCCCAAAAGTTTCAAGATTTGTACTTTAGAAGCAACTTACCTAGAAATTTAAACGATCATTATAAGGATTTCTATAAAACTATGATTGAAATAAAGAAAAAATAATAAAAGATAATATACACTTTATATTTAAAGTGTAGTGCTGATCAAAATTACAAGGGATAACTTCATAGATCTAGATAAAATCATAACAAAATTTATATGCAGAGAAGATGGACAAGAATATGAAAGTGTATGCTTAAATTCAAGGTCTCAGACTCTAAAACATTACAAAGGACATACCATTAAAACCAAATAGTACTGATCAAAATACTGAAATAGATTAATGTCACCAAATAGAGATACAGCCAAGTATGTATGAAAATATTGGTTTTTCTAAACCGAATTAACAAAAATTGGGAAAATTTTATTCTTTATCAAATATACTTGGGAAAAATAAGTAAACTAACAAGAAATATTTGTAAGCCTCCATAATATAAGCTAGATATCTCAGTGAGTTTGAATTGGGGGGTAACTTCAATATTGATCCAAAAAAGAACTTTAAAAAGGATGGGAGAAAATGGAATGATTTATTGATTTCAATTGTTAGTGGGAGAAGCTAAAATAATTTTAAGGACATCATTGGCATGTATAATTATCACAAAATATAAAGAGTATGCAATAAAACCTGTATAATATAAAGAAAAATAAAATATTGGAATTTTTTGGTCAAAATTTTGATTTCATATCAATTAGGAATTCCTATTTGGGAAATTGCCCTCAATGAAATGATTTTGCACCTATGATGAATTCACTGTCTTATTGAGATGCCTGGGCCACTTGCTTTAGGATCATTCATGATAAACTATTGAAAGGTGAAGGAAGTTTCTCCAGTGATGTGCCATCATGTAGTATGTAACAAAAACAGGATATGACTTGAGCCTTCCTGATCCCAAAGATTGGTTCTCTATCCATTACACCATGGCTTTCTCTAATGGAAAATACTAAACAAAATTTTTAAAAAGTCATACCCCAGGGGGCAGCTGGGTAGCTCAGTGGATTGAGAGTCAGGCCTAGAGATGGGAGGTCCTAGGTTCAAATCCAGCCTCAGATACTTCCCAGCTGTGTGACCCTGGGCAAGTCACTTGTCCCCCATTGCCTACCCTTACCACTCTTCCACCTAAAAGTCAATACACAGAAGTTAAGGGTTTAAAATTTAAAAAAAAGTCATACCCCAAATAGATAAGGTTCTATTAAAATTTAGAAAGGCAATATATTGACCAGGCAATTTGATTCTTCACTGTTAGAAATAGCTGGTACTTCAAAGGATAGAACTCTTGGCCTCAGTGAAGTCAATTCTGTAACCCTAGGTAAATCATTTAGCTCTGTTTGCCTCAGTTTCCTCATCTGGGGATAAATCGGGATGATAAGAGCACTGACCTTGCTGAGTTGTTATGAGAATCAAATGAGATAATCTTTACAAATAAAATAATATTTATAAGAATTTAGCACAGTGCCTGGCACATAGTAGGTATCATAAAAGCTTATTCCCTCCTCTCCCTACCTTTATCTCTGCACTATAGTCATCCCTCATTAGAATGTAAATTTCTTGAGGGCAAGATTCATGTTTTAACTTTTTTTACTTAACCACACTCTTGATCTTTCTCTCTCTCCCATGATGCCACACAGTGATATCTATGAAAAATTTATTATTACTTGTTGAACTAATGAATTTCCAAATAAATCACTATACTTGGAATTTAATTCAAAGTTTCCTCTGATTAAAGAGGGTAGACATTTTGAAAAACCAGAAGTGTTGCAGCTGATGTGAACACAAAATGTCTCATTCCTAAAAAGCCAAGCCTGGAGGAAGGACCAGCAGAACAAGGTTCTGAAGTATATTTTTCGTAGTCAAATTAAACCAGCATTCTGCCTCTGCTTAGAACAAATGCCTGTGTTGTCAGTGGTCTTGATTTTTACTTCAGGCTTTCTGGGGGAGGGGAGAGGAAGTTATTTATAATGAACTTCAAAAGCCTGCCCTTGACCCAGCAGCTTGTGTGTAAGGATGTGGCTTCAGCAGGTGGTGGATGCTCTCAGATCTGGGGTATCCGTTGTTGGGGGCCTCACCCTCTGCTTGTGTGCTTCTAGTCTCAGTTGGGAGGAAAAAAAATTCAGCAGGGTCTGGTGGAAAGAGCACTTGATTGAAGAATAGGAGATGGCTTCTAGTTCTACCTCTTCCTCTAGCAGGATATGGCCTGTTTTGTTTCCCACCAAAATGAGATATAATAGGTGCTTAATAAAAGTTTTTTGACTTTCCTTTGTATGACACACAAGTCATTTCATTTTTCTGATTTTTAGTTTCTGCATTTATATAAAGACTGGGTTGGATTAGTTGTCCAAGGTCTCTTCTAGAAGGAAAACTCAGATAGGGTATGACTGTAGCCTTCAAACCCTTTTTGCTACTCTCATTCACCCTTCCCTCCTGCTCCCAAATTCACCTGGCTCTTCACTAGTTTGCGGATAGGACGAATATGCTTTACTGGGCTACTTTCTTTGTTTCTTAGGTGTGACCTGCAGCCACTTCAGTGAGAATATTCTTCATTCTATGCTCCAAAGTTTTTTCCCCTCCCTTATAGAACTAATTGATTGGCTAAACAGCT
This sequence comes from Gracilinanus agilis, assembly GCF_016433145.1. Lineage (NCBI taxonomy): Eukaryota > Metazoa > Chordata > Mammalia > Didelphimorphia > Didelphidae > Gracilinanus > Gracilinanus agilis. The sequence goes on along the minus strand of NC_058130.1, from coordinate 32,436,932 downwards.
AGAAACATGAGGATGACAATTAATAAAGACCATGAGCCATTTCCGTTCCCTTCGGTTTTATTGTTTGTTGTTTAGTTGTTTTCATAATCCCTTTTGGGTTTTTTGTGGCAAAGATACTGCAATGATTTGACATTTCCTTCTCCAGATTGTCTTACAGCTCAGAAAACTGAGGCACAAAGGGTCAAGCCACTTGTCTAGAGTCATAAACCTAGCCTCAGAAGATCCATTTAAACTCAAGTCTTTCTGAAGTCTTTCTGAATCTCTATCTAGGCACGACACCCTATCTAGGCATGACACCCTATCTACTGTGCATTTCCTTCAGACATATGAGTCAGTATCTCTGCAATGGAATGGGTTTCCCATTGGGCAATTATGAAGTTTGGAAATATCTGTTAACTGGAGATTTTAATAGAAATATGATGATTCTTTGTACTATTTAGTTAGTATTCAATGTCTACTATAGCACTACTAATTTGAGATGTTTTCCCAAACGATAACTTCTAACTATCCATGTGATATGAGAAATGAGAATTTGAAAAATTCAATGTATATCTATTTTATATAATTATATTATATATATTATATAATTAAGAACCTACTATGTACAATTAAGATACATGGTGTCCTAATGAACACTAGGGATTTGAAGACAAAAACTAGCCCTGTCTTCTAGTGGCTTATGTATATTCTACCTTGAGTGGGGAGAATAGTATGTATACTGAGAAGCAAATACAAACTAACACTACAAAGTAATTTCTGGAAGGAGATAAGACCATTGGAGGTATGGGAGGCATTAGGAAAGGTTTTGTGGCCAAGTATTCTAAGGAGATGAGTAAGAATGGAGTGTATTCTAGACGAAAGACCCAGCTATAAAAAGTAACAAAATAGGATGGGTAATAATGTAGAAGGACAATTTGTGCAAACTCTCAGTATGGGAAGAGTAATTGGATAAATAGACTGGGTGTGTTTGTGTGTGTGCGTGTGCGTGTGCGTGTGTGTGTGTGTGTGTGTGTGTGTATGTGTGTGTGTGTGTGAGAGAGAGAGAGAGAGAGAGAGAGAGAGAGAGAGAGAGAGAGAGAGAAACAGAGACAGAGAGAGAAGAAGGGAGGCAAGGAAGATGTTCTCAGGCTGATCTTAGAATCTCAGAATGCTAATGTTTGTCACTTTGGGGTAGTGGGGGCATGTAGGATCTGTAAGTTTCACTGTACTCCAAATGGGTCCATGATCAGAAAAAATTAAGACCCCTGAAACCTGAGATACGAAGGGGCCTACTGAACATCACCCAGTAAGCCCTGGGTAGAGTTTGCTCTGCAGTTTGGGTCTTTGCATCAGACATCCATAATGTCATCCAGGATCTTCTTTGTATTCAGAGATACCACTGTCTTCACCTTCATGGGAGGAAAATAGTGTTTGTGCACAATAGGGAAGGATATTGGCAGAAAGTGTCTTCAGATAGAGAATGAATGGTGTCTATCTATTCCAACAAGATTTGTTCACAAATAGGTTCTTGATATCAGGGCTTTAAGAATTAATCCTTGTTTGTTTCTTTCTGACATTTCACCTGTCTCTTTGACAGGTCACATGCTACTAAGGCTTTTGGACTTGTCTAAAATCTTCTATCACTGGAAAAGATTAATGCTACTTAAAATTCATCACACTTTTCTTGGGTAAAGTTTGTCCATTTAGAACTAGTCACAATGGCATTGATTAGTGGGTGGCTCTACACCCTAAGAAAAGATTGTGGCCTGTAACCAAACATTATATTGGGAAGGATTAAAGAAAAAACTAGAGTGGCAGATTTCTTTTTTCTTTCTTCAAGTTTCCTTATTTCATCTAGGCTGATAGTACAGTAGCTACTCACTGGCTGACCCCAAAACTAAATCACTCATCAAAGCTAGGAACTTTTGCCCTGCTCCATTCCTGACCTGAGCTGCTTCACCTCTGCTTAGGAAGTTTGGTCCCCTTCTCACTCTTGGGGGTTCAACATATTGGTACTAGACATAAAGTAGACACTTCTTAGGTTTTAGCTCTTTGCAAACCAGACAGCCTAAGTTCAACCCCAGCAACCAGAAATATAGGCAAACACCTTCATTCTTTTTATCATCTATGTATCTTCCTTCGTTCCTTTGTTCCTCCCTTCCTTCCTTCTTTCCTTCCTCCTTCCCTTCCTTCTTTCTTTCCTTCCTCCCTCCCTTCCTTCTTTCTTTCCTTCCTCCCTTCCTTCCTTCCTTCTTTCCTTTCTTTCTTTCCTTCCTTCCTTCTCTCTCTTTCTTTCTTTTTTCTTTCATCCTTCTTTTCTCTCTTTCTTTTTTCTTTCATCCATCACTAATCTGTCATTTTCCCTTTTTATCATCTATCATCTCTGGTGTTAAAATTTATTTTTCCTTGTAATATATAATATAATATGTAACAATACTATAATACATGTGATTTGTTACTAATATATAATAAATTATAGTAAATCTGCTTACCCAAGAAAAACACATTCTCACATAAGCTATGGCTACATCAAAAAATCTATGTATCATTCTTCCTTCCACTATTCTCCCCTCCCTAAAAAGGCAAGTAAAATATGATAGAGATTGTATACACATTATCATATAATACATATCTATCGTTTGTCTTTAAAGAAAATCAATTTGTTTACTTTCGAATACAAATGAAACTAGAAGTACATTAATCAAGTATTGCCTACTAAAGGTCCTTCTTATAAGACCTGTTTCCTCCAGGGTATCACCAGTCCCTTAACTGTGGGGGTTTTCTAGACTCAGACTCTAGCTCTCTGGCATGACTTGAGATTTTTTCCATCAGTGAGCTCATGCATTAATCTTTTTTTTTTTTTATAAACCCTTAATTTCGGTGTATTGTCTCATAGGTGGAAGAGTGGTAAGGGTGGGCAATGGGGGTCAAGTGACTTGCCCAGGGTCACACAGCTGGGAAGTGACTGAGGCCGGGTTTGAACCCAGGACCTCCCGTCTCTAGGCCTGACTCTCACTCCACTGTCATGCATTCATTTTTTATTTGGATACTAAGGAAACCCATTTATTTAAGTAAAACAGTAAACAGGTATTGGAAAATTTCCATATATTAAATATACCAGAAAACACACCATAGTGAATGAACTTAATATTATAAGTTATGAAAACCATTTGGTAATGGTGGCCAAAAAAACTGAGTAATTCAATGAATCAGTCTAGACAAGGGAGAATGAGAAACACTAGAGCTCAATAACCCATTGTTTTATAAACCAGAAAACATAAATTACTTAGGAAAAAGCATCCTGTTTGATAAAGAATACTGCTGAGAAAACTAGAAATCAGCCTGATAGAAATTAGGCCAAAACCTCTGTCTTATGCCATTCTACAATATGTCCAAATAGATATATGATCTTTTTATTATTAACACTTCCCTTTTGTCTTAGAATCATTACTGTGTATTGGTTCTAAAGCAGAAGATTTGTAAGGGTAGGCAATGGAGGTTCAGTGACTTGCCCAGGGTCACACAGCTGGGAAGTGTCTGAGGCCGGATTTGAACTTAGGACCTCCCATCTCTAGACCTGGCTCTCAAACCAATGAGCTACCCATATGCCTCCTAGATATAAAATCTTAATAGTAAAAATTATATAATAAAAAATAGAAGACAAAGAGATCATATACCTCTTCTAAATTATAAGTAGAAGATGGATTCTTCACAAAAACAAAGGAAGGAACAGTTACAAAATATAAAATAGATAACTAGGATTGCATGAAACTGCAGAAGCTTTTGTAAAACAGAATTAGTGCATTTAGGATAAGAAGGGAAGCAGCTGATTCGGAAAAATCTTTGAATCAGATTTCTCAGAAGAGATTCGTATCCAGGATATGTAAACAATTAACATATGCATTATACATATACACAAACGTATAATAACGTACATGCACACTGATAAATGCTGCTGGAGCGATGAACAAACAATTTGGAATTATGCAAATAAAACTATTGTTCACAACCTTTGACCCAGCTATTCTATTATTAGGCCTATATTTCAAGAAGAATTCATAAAATAAAAGGAAGTTTCTACATAAACCAAAGTATTTATAACACTTTTCATGGTAGCAAAAGAATTGGAAACAAAGCCATCAATTAGAGACTATCTAATTGTGATACATGAATATAATGGAATAGTAATGTGTTATAATAAATGACAAATATGGTAAATATAACAAAGCACGGAAAATTTACAAGATTTGGTGAGGAATGAAGTAAGTAGATCCGAGAAAATTATATATATATATATATGCATATATATATACACAGCAATGTCAATGGAAAGTACAACTTTGAAATAATCAAACGTGAATGTTGCAAAATTACTAAAAACAAATGTAGCCAGAAAGAAAAGACATGAAAAGTCTTTACACTTCTCTTTTGCTAAGGTAAAAGGTCAATTATACGTGCTTTTGAACTTTTGGGGCATATAGATTAGTTTTTGCTGTTTTTTTCCTCTTTTTCTTTAAAAATAGTTTTAGTTGTATGGAATAACTTTTTACGAGGTTATGTACTGGGGAAAATTGAGCTCATTTACTCTCATGCCATCAAATGGCAATTATCTATTAATGACTCTGAACCTCTTTTCTTGAGTATTACATTTATTCAGATTATTGTCCTGAGTCCCAAAATGTCTGTGGGACATTCTTTTTTAGATGGCCTCTTCTCTTCCTGTGTGTGTATTTGTTCTCATGTATATGTGCCTCAAGGTTCAGTTCAAGTCCCACAGTTTCCTCTTAGACCTCCTTAACTAAACTTCCTGAATAGCAGGGACTAGGCACATAGTAGGTACTTAATAGATTTTTTCATTTGTTTATTGATATCCTACAAATTTATAATTTTTATCATATAATTTAATACTTCTATATCATCTTGGTTGTGTGGATACATTTGAATGCTTGTGCTGTATTGTAAAGGGGCCCTCCTCAGAGGTACATATTCCATCTACAATCTTATTTTGCAATATGTTGTTGCTAGATTCAGTGTGGTACAGAGGAATAAAATTCAGATTTAAAGTGAGAGACTTGGATTGGAATCCAGGGGGTGCAATTTATTACCTTCCTGATCTTGATAACTTGGTTCTATTCTCTGGGCCTTAGTATCTTCACCTCTAAAATGAGAGGTTGGACCAGATGACCGGAGATCTCCTTTAGGTTTAAATCTGTGATCCTATAAAATATAGACTATTAAAAAAAATCAAGACTATGGAAGGAGTTATAAAGGACAATTCCATTTATGAAGTGTACCAGTCAACTTCAGTCCAGTCTTGACTGGAGTTCCATTGATTTTATGTGGAGGAAGGGAAAGAGAGAATAAATTCTGATTAACTGAAGAAATAATTTCAATATAATAAAAGAAATATATAAAAAGATATAAAAAAGATATAAAGATATAAAAAAAGAAATAATTTAAATATAATAAAAGAAATAATTTAAGTATAATAAAAGAAATAATTATAAAATTATATAAATATAAAATTATATAAGGCAATCGAAACATTTGATTAAAAACATATCGCCTCCCATAAATGCTATTCCATAGATGTATGTACATATGTATATGTATATTGCATATGTGTATATATGTAGCTATTTGTGTGTGTGAATTACTGGTTTCAACCAATACAGGAAATTATGGCAGTTATTACCATTAATTATGGTAGTTAATAACTCCTACCTCTCTGCTACATATTGATGATATCTTTTGCCATCTGCTGGTGGCTTTGGGTCTGCAACCAATGCCTCATTTTACAACTCACAACCGGCAGCTTTTAGATCTGCTTTCCATTACAATTATTATGTATATTCAATATCTATTATATATCTATGAAATAGGACCATGGATCAATGGCAATTAGTGTGCAGCAGGTTCCATTAACATTTTTAAAATTAATACGGTGAGCACGCTAATGAAAAGGAATTGATCCTGACCATGTTGTGTCTATTATTTAGTATCTCTCAAATGCCCTCTTCCAACTGTTTTTTTTAGTTAATAAGTTTAAAATTGGTATTTTAGTGGAGACTTACTTTATTGACTCATGTCTTTCTTTTGAGAGATGGCTATTGGGTGCTAAACATGTCTGATGTCCTCTTTTCTCAGGGGCCACCTTTTGCTACAGTCTTAAGTTTCTCTAGAATGATTGTATTCTTACAGTAACATTTTCTAGCTCTCTCTTTCTTGAGCCAGTGGACAGGAGATTAACCATTGGCTTAAGTAACTTCATCTCTCTGGGTCTTTAAAATGAGGAGCTTGGAATAGATGGATTTAAAACTATGGTCCTATGAAAGTCATGGGATTGTGGCAAAGATCTGGGAAACATCTACTTAAGATAATTTCACTTTTAGAGAATGTTT
>NC_058130.1:32418009-32430109 GCF_016433145.1 Gracilinanus agilis | reverse complement strand
ATGAACAAACAATTTGGAATTATGCAAATAAAACTATTGTTCACAACCTTTGACCCAGCTATTCTATTATTAGGCCTATATTTCAAGAAGAATTCATAAAATAAAAGGAAGTTTCTACATAAACCAAAGTATTTATAACACTTTTCATGGTAGCAAAAGAATTGGAAACAAAGCCATCAATTAGAGACTATCTAATTGTGATACATGAATATAATGGAATAGTAATGTGTTATAATAAATGACAAATATGGTAAATATAACAAAGCACGGAAAATTTACAAGATTTGGTGAGGAATGAAGTAAGTAGATCCGAGAAAATTATATATATATATATATGCATATATATATACACAGCAATGTCAATGGAAAGTACAACTTTGAAATAATCAAACGTGAATGTTGCAAAATTACTAAAAACAAATGTAGCCAGAAAGAAAAGACATGAGAAGTCTTTACACTTCTCTTTTGCTAAGGTAAAAGGTCAATTATACGTGCTTTTGAACTTTTGGGGCATATAGATTAGTTTTTGCTGTTTTTTTCCTCTTTTTCTTTAAAAATAGTTTTAGTTGTATGGAATAACTTTTTACGAGGTTATGTACTGGGGAAAATTGAGCTCATTTACTCTCATGCCATCAAATGGCAATTATCTATTAATGACTCTGAACCTCTTTTCTTGAGTATTACATTTATTCAGATTATTGTCCTGAGTCCCAAAATGTCTGTGGGACATTCTTTTTTAGATGGCCTCTTCTCTTCCTGTGTGTGTATTTGTTCTCATGTATATGTGCCTCAAGGTTCAGTTCAAGTCCCACAGTTTCCTCTTAGACCTCCTTAACTAAACTTCCTGAATAGCAGGGACTAGGCACATAGTAGGTACTTAATAGATTTTTTCATTTGTTTATTGATATCCTACAAATTTATAATTTTTATCATATAATTTAATACTTCTATATCATCTTGGTTGTGTGGATACATTTGAATGCTTGTGCTGTATTGTAAAGGGGCCCTCCTCAGAGGTACATATTCCATCTACAATCTTATTTTGCAATATGTTGTTGCTAGATTCAGTGTGGTACAGAGGAATAAAATTCAGATTTAAAGTGAGAGACTTGGATTGGAATCCAGGGGGTGCAATTTATTACCTTCCTGATCTTGATAACTCGGTTCTATTCTCTGGGCCGTAGTATCTTCACCTCTAAAATGAGAGGTTGGACCAGATGACCGGAGATCTCCTTTAGGTTTAAATCTGTGATCCTATAAAATATAGACTATTAAAAAAATCAAGACTATGGAAGGAGTTATAAAGGAGAATTCCATTTATGAAGTGTACCAGTCAACTTCAGTCCAGTCTTGACTGGAGTTCCATTGATTTTATGTGGGGGAAGGGAAAGAGAGAGAATAAATTCTGATTAACTGAAGAAATAATTTAAATATAATAAAAGAAATATATAAAAAGATATAAAAAAGATATAAAGATATAAAAAAAGAAATAATTTAAATATAATAAAAGAAATAATTTAAGTATAATAAAAGAAATAATTATAAAATTATATAAATATAAAATTATATAAGGCAATCAAAACATTTGATTAAAAACATATCGCCTCCCATAAATGCTATTCCATAGATGTATGTACATATGTATATGTATATTGCATATGTGTATATATGTAGCTATTTGTGTGTGTGAATTACTGGTTTCAACCAATACAGGAAATTATGGCAGTTATTACCATTAATTATGGTAGTTAATAACTCCTACCTCTCTGCTACATATTGATGATATCTTTTGCCATCTGCTGGTGGCTTTGGGTCTGCAACCAATGCCTCATTTTACAACTCACAACCGGCAGCTTTTAGATCTGCTTTCCATTACAATTATTATGTATATTCAATATCTATTATATATCTATGAAATAGGACCATGGATCAATGGCAATTAGTGTGCAGCAGGTTCCATTAACATTTTTAAAATTAATACGGTGAGCACGCTAATGAAAAGGAATTGATCCTGACCATGTTGTATCTATTATTTAGTATCTCTCAAATGCCCTCTTCCAACTGTTTTTTTTAGTTAATAAGTTTAAAATTGGTATTTTAGTGGAGACTTACTTTATTGACTCATGTCTTTCTTTTGAGAGATGGCTATTGGGTGCTAAACATGTCTGATGTCCTCTTTTCTCAGGGGCCACCTTTTGCTACAGTCTTAAGTTTCTCTAGAATGATTGTATTCTTACAGTAACATTTTCTAGCTCTCTCTTTCTTGAGCCAGTGGACAGGAGATTAACCATTGGCTTAAGTAACTTCATCTCTCTGGGTCTTTAAAATGAGGAGCTTGGAATAGATGGATTTAAAACTATGGTCCTATGAAAGTCATGGGATTGTGGCAAAGATCTGGGAAACATCTACTTAAGATAATTTCACTTTTAGAGAATGTTTTGGGTTTCCACTTTTTAACAGAGATTCTGTTCTTTAACATGACTAAGAACTCTGCTTATGATGATTTAGACCAGAAACACTCAAGTTGTGCGCCCTCCCATTCTCATGCCAGTAGCAATTTAAGAGGAGAACTATTGGACACCCTGCAGAGTACGGGTTGATACAGCATTCTAATATACGAAATAGAGGTCGGACAGAGTAATAAATCACATAGAAATGAACGATAAATGTCTTAAAAGCCAGAGTTTGAGAATCAAGGCAGCAATAAGTTTCACCTTAGGAAATGATCTATTAAAGCAGACAGTGATTAGGATCTGCTTTTTTTGTGATAAGAATCCATGTCAAGGAATCCATGGGAGGTTTACAGTGTTCAAGCTTTCAGTAGAACCCATAAAATTTATAAACCACTTGCTTCTTTCTTTGCCACCATGTAAGCTTCTGCCAAGTTATCATTTATTTTTCCTTTCACCAAAGAATAAATAGAGAAAGGAAAAGAAATAAAGCTAAATTTAGCCCCTTTTGGCTTTCTTTTCTAGACAAGAAAATATGCTATTTTAATCAGAATGAAAATTTGACTTCTTTATCTGAAAGTTATCTGTTCATATACTTTGTCCATTTATCAATTGGGAGATGGCTCTTATTCTTATAAATTTGACAATGTTTTTGATATGTTTTACATATAAGACCCCTATCTGAGATGCTGTCTCTAAAAAATACCCCCATTTTCTGCTTTCCTTCTAATCTTGGCTACATGTTTTATTTGTACAGAAACTTTTTAAACATATCAGTTTTAAAGTATATGTTAGATTTAATATCATAATATTGCTCCATGTGTTTTCTTCTGACATTTTAGTTTTTCTTTTGTGTATTTTATGTTCATACTCTATTCTTTTTTTTAAAATCTTTATCACAATCCATTAACTTCTCCTCCAGTGGAAGCCCTCTCTTGTAGCAAATAAGTTTAGTTAACCAAAAAAAGACCAATATATTGGTGAGGACTGAAAATCCATGTTTCATTTTGCATCACTAGTCATAGCCATGTGCACCAACATTAGTGAGGTTTTTATAATTCATTTATCCAGGGGCCCCTTCCCCACCTTCTAGCACTCAGAATTAACTAAGAGTTAGTGAGATTTATTATTAAGTGTCTCTTCACTTGATGTTTGAATGAACACCTTATTTCACTATCAAAATGGCAGCCCAAGAGCAGAGTTTTTGCCTTTTCAAGGCAATAGGGTCCATTTTAATGTGCTGAAGAAAAAAAAAATGTACTTAATAATTAGTTTAACAGAAGAAAAACAACCGCTTAGTCACATGGGTTGATGAAGATATGATTGGGGATGTAGACTCTAAATGATCATCCTACTGCAAATATTAATAATATGGATAACATTAATAATATTGATCAATGACACATGTAAAACCCAGTGGAATTGTGCATTGGCTACAGGAGGGGAGTGGGAAGAGAGGAGGGAAAGAACATGAATCATGGAACCATGGAAAAATACTCTAAATTAATTAATTAAATAAATGAACTTTTAAAAAATAATGCTTAGTTGACTAGTCTTATGTATCATTGAAAAGCGGTACCTCTTGAGGGCAGGCACAGTGTCTCACCCATTCAGGTAACCCCTACAACACTGAACACAGGTCCTGCACATATTCAAAATTTAAAATATATTTACTTGGTTAAATTGCATGTAGTGTGTCTATTTTAGTAATTGGCAACCAAGTTGGTCAAATTGGAACTAGGTCCTTCCTGTCCCCCCAGACTCATAGTATTTATAACACTCTTTTTGGTATGTTTGTCAAATCAAGCGGAATATCTTTTATTTTTATTTTTCATCTGGTAGTCACAATGACATTTAGGAAGCTATGTGGGCCAGTGAAAATACTATTGGCTGTGGAGTTAAAAACTTTGGTTCAAATCCCATCTTTAATTCTACCTGTGAGACCTTGAGTAAGAAATTTAACTTCCCTGGGCCTCAGTTTCCACAACTATAAAAGGTTAAATTAAATGGCCTCTATGGCCCCTTTTCAGCTCTGTACAATGGCCTGAGGAATTGTCTAGCTGATTTAACTTTTATGGGAGCTGTTCTTAATGAGGTTTTCTTGTTTCTCCTTATTTCCATAGGGTATTCAGGTAACCTCCAGAAGATGGCTGAACCTGCAGGAATACCAGAGCAAAAAGTTGATGTCAGAACATGGAGTGAAGGTGCAGAGATTCTTTGTGGCAGACACAGCCAATGATGCTCTCAATGCTGCTAAGAGATTGAGTAAGTTTAGCTCATTTGCCAGGATAGAACACCCATTGCTTAATCATAGTGCACTTTGTTGTTTGAGATATTTACATCAGCATTCTAGGGAGAGGACTAGGATTCAAATTTAATATCTGATTAGCCAAATTGATTTTTTTCCCGTGTGAAGGAAGCTACAGGTAATCATTCTTAATTGAATTAAATTCATTAAGCACCTACTTAGTTGTAAGGGAGTCTGCTAATTTCTGGAAAACAATGAAAATCATGAAAAAAAAAATCAGGTCCTTTGGAAGACCTTGAAGAGCTTACATTCCACTGGAGGCCAACAACATGGGCATGGATGATTACAGACGAGAAGTACAGAAAGTCACATATGAGTAATTTTGAGGGACTCCAGGGAGAGGCCCCTGTCATGATATGGCGTTTCATCTGAGTCTTGAAGGAAGTTAGAAATGCGCATCCCATGGAGGAGGTCCAATTTATGCAAAGGCACAGACAGGGCTGATAGAATGCCATGTATTGGGAAACAAAAGTAGGACATAGTCTTAGAATATAAAGTCTATGAGGGGAAAAAATGTGATTTAATTCTGGCAAGAGTTAGAGCCAGATTGTAAAGGCACCAAACAGGATTTTCTCAAGAGTTTGCTGATTGGTTTGAAGTAGTGTAGTCCAGTGGAAAGAGCCCTGTTTTGAGTTAGAGGTCCTACATTCCAATAGTGCCTCCAATGATTTTATCTCTGTGACCTTGGGTAAGTCCATTCATTTTCCTCAGCATCATTTTCCGCATCTGTAATATGATGGATTAGAGCAGATCCTTTTGAAATATGTGATTCTATTTATAGCAAAGGGTAGTTATGTAGCATAAACTGATAAAGCACTTTGTGAGTTCAAATCCAGTTTCAGACTCTCAGTAACTGTATGAATCTGGGCAAATCACTTCGCTCTGTTTGCCTCAGTTTCCTGAACTGTAAAATGAGTTGGAAAAGGAAATGGCAAACGACTCCATTGTATTTGCAAAAAAAAATGTTACAAATGGGATCACAGAGTCAGACACAACTGAAATGACAAAACAACAACAAAATTCAGTGTTTTTTCAAGAATGTCCATGGGGATCTTTATAATGGAGCACAATGGATTGATGGAACTTATAAACCCAGTGCTGGCTTGAGGGCAAAGAATTTTCCTTCAGGATGAAGGAGAGTTTGAGGAAATGTCAGAGCAAAATGGAAGAAGTTAAGATTGCTTTTATACTGAATGTTTAATATTTGGGCAGAAGTCTTCTGGTCCCATTGCCTTATGGGATCTATGTCTACTTACTCAGGTCAGGTCTCACAGAAGGCTGAATCAAGGGGAGTAAAATTCTCTCTTTCCTGAATCTGTCAGGTGTTTCTCCTTTTCTCAGATTCTCCAGGCTCCTACCCCTCCTTCTCCTCTCCAAATCTCTTCTAATTTTGCCAAAAGCCACATCTTGAGCTTATGTCTAGACCCCTGTTTGACTAGCAATTATTATTCTATATTCCTACTTCCATCCCATTCATGCCTGGCCCTTCAGTGCTCCTCAGAAACACTGGCTGACCTATCTGATACTCCTAAGTTACTCCTGCCCCTGGCTTTATATGTGTCTCTGCCCCACCCTACCCACCTTTTTTTCCCTAGGTTTGAGAAGGGAGGGGACAGATGCCTTCCTCCATCTTGTTTCTAGTCCCCAGATCATGACTCCTAGTATCAGCATTTTCCTTAACTAGGGCTGTTTAGAATACTTGTAAAAACACTGATCTAGTTCCTTGATCTCCAGAGGCTGTCAGAGAAATAAAATGCTAAGTTTTCTTGACTTACATTATACGGCAACAGACTCTTTCATTTGGCCTCGAACATGGAGTGTTAGACGGTAGTTGGGATCAAAAGGACATTGGTTAGAATCAAGGCTCTCTTAGAAAGAGGAATGCAAACCCGTCTCTCTCCTTTCTCCTCCTCTGAGAATCCTACCTCCCAGGCTTGTTAGGAGAATAAAATGAAATAACATTTGGAAGGTTTTTTACAAAATTAAAATACGATATCAATTTAAGTGATTATGATGATAGCGGTGGTTGCTTATGCTGAGTTGTTGTTGTTATCTATCCATTAACTGAATATATCTTCATCTTTAAGGAGAAAATGACTACCTAATAGAGCAGGCTCCAGTTATTAGAAACCACTCCTGTAGCAAATTGAGTCATGGCAGTGGAATTGGAGATTTTAGCTCATGGGGGCAATGGAGGGAAAGTATAGGGATAGGCCCTAGGAGAGAGGTTGATTGAAATTGGTAATGCAAACAAATGTATTCTAGAAGATAACACAAAATAGGGTAGTGCAAACATCTTAGCTGTGTGAATGGCCAGGACACTTAACCACTCTCTCAGGGATAATTTCCAGAGGACTAAAAGTAGGATAATAACAACCACAAAGACCTTATCATGGTGCCTGGCCCATAACAGGTGCTTAATAAATACTTGGTGATTGATTAATTATTATGTGGAAAGCACTCTGCAAATCTGAAAGACATATAATATATATATCTCTGGTTTTTGACTAACCTTATCCTGAATCAAGTTTCTCATATTCTTAAGAGAATGAGCAAATGAATGAATAAGTGAATGAATGAAAAAGCATTTATTGAGCAATAACTGTGTTGGGATGCAGAAAGAAATAGCAGACCACTGTAGGATCTTTTGCCAAGAAAGTCTGTAGACAGGATAGGCGTGCTTTGGGTCACAAAGAGCTGGACACAACTGAACAATTAATTCAGCAACAACAGCATCATGTGCCAAGAAACTTATTAGGCTCTGGGAATACAAATATAAAAGTAAAATAATCTTTGCCCTTAAGGAATTTACAGTCTAGTCCAGTGATCCTGTACATTTAGGGGAAGGGAAGCCATGGAAAGGTGTTTTGGTCTGAGGTGTTGCTGTGGATGCAAATAGGTGGTGACAACTAATGAATCAGTCATTCAGCAGTTCTATGTAATAATGCCAGGACTAACTGATGCTTCTATATTTCATTTAATAAGTCTGTATCACATCTCTTTGGCCTTCCCTGCCCCCTTCCTCACTGACTTTAAAATGCTAAATAATTTATGAGATTATTAAAATTGTGATGAATTATCTTCAGTTATTTTCCTATAAGTCAGAGGAAAGAAAAGAGATTTATTTTTTATTTTTTATTGATTAATTAATAAAAATTTTCCATAGTTACATGATTCTTGTTTTTTCCTTCCCTCCTCCCAACCCTCCCGTAGCCAATATGTAATTCCACTGGGTTTTACATGTGTCATTGATCAAGTCCTATTTCCATATTATTAGTATTTGTATGAGGGTGATCATTTAGAGTCTACATCCTTAAATATATCTCCACCAACCTATGTGATCAAGCAGTTGCTTTTCTTCTGTATTTCTGCTCCTACAGTTCTTTTTCTGGATGTGGAGAGCTTCTTTCTCATGAGTCCCTCAGAATTGTCTTGGATCATTGCATTGTTGCTAGTAGAGAAGTCTATGAAATTCAATTGTGCCACAGTGTATCTGTCTCTGCGTATAATGTTCTGGTTCTGCTCCTTTCACTCTGCATCAATTCCTGGAGGTCATTCCAGTTCACATGGAATTCCTCCAGTTCATTACTCCTTTTAGCACAGTAGTATTCCATCACCAACAGATACCACAATTTGTTCAGCCATTCCCCAATTGAAGGGCAGACCCTCGTTTTCCAATTTTTTACCACTACAAAGAGCACAGCTATAAATATTTTTGTGTAAGTCTTTTTCCTTATTATCTCTTTGGGGTAAAACCCCAGAAGTGGTATGGCTGGATCAAAGGGCAGACAGTCTTTTAAATCCCTTTGGCCATAGTTCCAAATAGCCATCCAGAATGGTTGGATCAACTCACAACTCCACCAGCAATGCATTAATGTCCCAATTTTGCCACATCCCCTCCAACATTTATTACTTTCCTTTGCTATCATGTTAGCCAATCTGCTAGGTGTGAAGTGGTAAGAGGTTTATTTTGAGATCCTACCTATAGATTATAGTCCAGATAAAATTCTCCTTCCTCCTCCATGCAGCTTTCCTTGTTTCCTAGTCAGCAATAATCCCCCCCTTCCTGGAATTCCCCAGCACTTTAACCTCTTAGTTTCACTTCTCCTTTTAGCACATGCAAAAAAAGTACTTTCTATTGAAGTACTTGTATCTCTCTGCTCGTATCTTAGGTAGGATTTAAGCCTAATCTATTTGAGTCCAAGCCCTGCCCTCTACCAGTGGAACATGGCTCATCAGCAATACACTTTTACCTATAAGATGGTTTTTTGGACCTGGACCCTAAGGACTCTATTGAAACAGGGTTCTAATCAAAGATAAGTGGTTAGATAAATTCATGCTTTCACTGTGAAGGCTCACCTCTGCCTAAAATCTTCTGGCATGAGATTGTGTATCTCTCCCACTTCATCAAGTTGAGGCATCTTTTATGTAAACAATTTTTTATTGCAAACATTTCCAAGAGAAGTTTCAAAAAAGCATTTCTCCCCATTTTCATCAAGTTACATGTACTGTTACATGATGCCAGATGTCCGATGTCTTGGTTTTAGAAAATATTCTAAGTAAATTTCAGTCATAGGATTCTGGGGAAGATTTACTTGGAAATTGGTTGCGAAGGTGGCTTTAAAAAACACAACTTGTTTCAAAACACAGATGTTTCCTTATAGACTTCATCTCCTCACTCATTACTTTTCTGACTTCTTTAACTCGATGATGTTCTTGGGAGAGTCTCCATACTGTCAGCATTTTTATGATAAGGAATGCGTGTTAATAAAATTAGGGGAAGATGCGGCAGGTTCTAAGGCTGTCATTGTATAATTTGAGTAATCTACCAACATTGTCTTGATGGTTCATTTTATTGCTTCTCGAATAGCAGGGGAAGATTTGTGGGGCCATTATGGTTTAAAGGGAGAGGTTGATTGAAATTGGTAATGCAAACAACCTTTGGATTTTAACAAAATTTGTAATGGCCAGCTCTTAGATGAGACTCATTTTCTCATAGAGGATGGATTTTAGCGATTCACTGACTTGACTAAAAAATGTGGACAGTATACACACCTTTGACAGCAAATAAGTGATACTATGAGTGATTAGTTCCTTACGAAGGATTGCTTCCTTTACTAGCAATTGGCTATGGGACTTGCTGATTACCAGAGTGAGTAAATGAGGATTTAACTCAAGGTGAGGGAGGGCAAGGATTTCTTCTTTGCTCCAAGGTTCAGGGCCCAAATTGTACAATTGGTTAGGCTCCCTTCTCCCTACCTTCATTCCCTGCTTTCTTTTTTCCATGGCCCTGCTGCTATAGTACCCCTTTATGGCCACTGCCTGCCTCCTACTCCCAGGTTCCTAAGGGATTGGTTGCTCTCTTAGCAGGACTGATCTCTGTGCCACTGTCAAAGCCTCAGCACCCATGCTGGGACTTGTCTTTGGGGTATAAGGATAAATAATAATAAAGGCTGAGATAAATATATATATATATATATATTAGTTTTAATTAAAGCCAGTATGATAGATAAAGTCATTAGACCACGCGCTTGTAAGAATTCAAAACTGCCGCCCTATCCATTATTACCTCCCGTCTCTTCCTGAGTCTGCTGGCCAAGAGGGCCACTCCCCCCTAACCCAGGAGATTTAAACTGTTCTCTGCATGGAGACGTAGGCGTCCCCACGCCCAAAGAACCGGAACCAGAAACCCGTTGGACCACGGGAAATGTAGTTTGATAATTTCCACGTGTCAATAGAAAATACATATATATACTTAAAGATGGCATCTCCCAAATTTCATTCTTACAGGGGCCTTCCCCTGTTTTATCCCTGCCATTTCCCCTATGGACTACAATCTCCAATTCCACTGCTGTGACTAAATTTGCTAGTGGAGTAATTTCTAATAACTGGAGCTTTGTCTATTACATAATCATTTTCTAATTGAAGATTAAGAGAAATTCAGTTAAAGGATAGATAATAACAATATCAACAAAAGCCACCACTGTCATCCTAATCACTAAAATTTATATCGTACTTTCAATTTTATTTAAAAACTTTACATATTCATTTGATCCCCAAAGCCACCCTGGGTGGTATTATTATCCCCATTTTACAGCTAAAAAACTGAGGCAGGAACACAGAATGATTATGTCTAAGGCAGGATTCAAACTCAAGTCTTTGTGCCATCTCTGTGAACAAATATTCATTGAGTGCTCATTATGTGTGAAGCACATCAGTATTATCACCATGATCGTTAGGCATAAGGACTGGAAATACCATTTCATTGATAGTAGAGACTATGCCTACCAGTGTTGGTCAGTGCTTTCTTGGCAAGTTGTAGGTCAACAGTACACCAAGAGCTAGGAGAGGTTGAGTTACTTGCCTGGAGTATCCTGGAGAATATGTGTTAGAGGAGGGGCTTGAACTCAGGTCTTTCCGACTCTGAGGCCAGTTTTCTCTTCTCTATGCCATGCTGTTTCTCATGAATAATCATTAGAGGAGAGAGAATCAAATAAGTGTAGCTTTTAGCTAAGAAAAGAAGTCTACTGAGAAATAGCTTTTGCATATGAAAATGGGCTGAATTTAACAAGAATTTTTTTTCTTTTTGACTTAGAAGTTTGACAATTGATTTTGCCATTCATGTTGACAAGAAAATCGTAGGGTATGATTAAAGGAAAAAGATTGTGTTTTAAATAGTTACATTTTTGTTGTTGTTTTTTTTCACTAGGAAATGATATTGAAGTAGGAAAGCAGACATTAATTCTCCCTGTGCTAATGACATAGCCGCGTCCAATGGAGATAAGAAGCTTTTATTGAACTTGACTTGCTTATGAAGGATTTCAGCTCCAGCATATTTCGAGTCATCAATATACTTTCCTCTTTCATTTTATGTAATCACATGCTAAAGCCAGATGAGTTACTACACCATTAAGGAACTGTATGTGAAATATAAAGGCCATGGTTACACGTTAAGATGATTGGCAGCCTTCATTAATTGCTTAGGTAATTAACTGGGTCTCTAATTGTTTTACTTTTCAAGGCTTTGTTATGGCTATGCTTACGAAGCTTGGAAATCTTGTATCCGAATCCTACATTCTGGTATGGAGGTGGTCAGCGTTAACCATGCTGTGGTGGGCAAGGTCTACCCCAGTGATGGGCCAACTTTTTTTTTTAATTTAAACATTTATTAATAATCATTTTTAACATGGTTACATGATTCATGCTCCTACTTTCCCCTTCACCCCCCGCACTCCCCCCACCCATGGCCAACGCACATTTCCACTGGTTTTGTCATGTGTCCTTGATCAAGACCTATTTCCAAATTGTTGGTAGTTGCATTGGTGTGGTAGTTTCGAGTCCA
>NC_058130.1:32396972-32415336 GCF_016433145.1 Gracilinanus agilis | reverse complement strand
TTTTTTTTGCATTATGATCTGAGAAGGTTACATTTATTATTTCTGCTCGTTTGCATTTGTTTGCAATGGTTCTATGCCCTATAACATGGTCAATCTTTGTGAATGTGCCGTGTGCAGCTGAAAAGAAGGTGTATTCCTGTTTGTCCCTATTTATTTTTCTCCACATATCAATTAAATCTAATTTTTCTAGGACTTCATTCACCTCTCTTACCTCTTTCTTATTTATTTTTCGGTTTGATTTATCTAGATCTGACAGAGGAATATTTAGATCTCCCACTAGTATGGTTTTACTATCTATTTCCTTCTTGAGCTCTGCCAGTTTCTCCTTTATGAATTTGGATGCTATGCCACTTGGTGCATATATATTGAGCAGTGGTATTTCCTCATTGTTTATACTGCCTTTAATCAGGATGTAATGACCTTCCCTGTCTTTTTTAATCATATCTATTTTTTTACCCTTGTACTTCAGTGTATTGTCTCATAGGTGGAAGATTGGTAAGGGTGGGCAATGGGGGTCAAGTGACTTGCCCAGGGTCACACAGCTGGTAAGTGGCTGAGGCCGGGTTTGAACCTAGGACCTCCTGTCTCTAGGCCTGACTCTCACTCCACTGAGCTACCCAGCTGCCCCAATCATATCTATTTTTACTTTGGCTTTGTCAGAAATCATAATAGCCACTCCTGCCCTCTTTTTCTCATTTGACGCTCAAAAGATTTTGCTCAAGCCCTGAACCTTAAACTTGTGTATGTCTACCCATCTCATATGTGTTTCTTGTAGACAACACATGGTAGGATTTTGGTTTCTAATCCACTCTGCTATTTGCTTCCGTTTTATGGGCGAGTTTATCCCATTCACATTCAGAGTTATAATCATCAGTTGTGCATTTGCTGACATTTTCATTTCCTCCCCTATTCCTATCCCTTCTCCTTAAACTATTTCCTTTAAAACCAGTGGTTTGCTATTAAGACCCTATCCCTTATCCCCTCCCTTGACTAACTTCCCTTTCTACCCCCTCCCTTATTTGCCCCCCACTTTTTGTTTTTAACGGCCTTATGAATTCCCTCCCCCTTCTTCTCCCCTCCCTTTTTTTGACCTCCCCACTCCCCTGTTTCCCTTGATTTATCCCTTTTAACTTTCTCAGAAGGGTTAGATAAGAGTTTTATGTCCCAATGGATAGTATAGCTACTCTTCCCTCTCTGGGTTGATTACTCTGAGAGTAAGGTTTGATTATTACCTCTTAATGCTCTCTTCCTCTCCTTCTTATAATAGTATTTGTCCCCTCTCCTTCCCATGCCCTCTTTGTGTGTAATAGAATATCCCATTTTTCTTATTCTCTCAAGTTTATCTTGGTGTCCCCTGCTATTCACCCCCTCTTTCCCATCCCCCATGTCATCTTAGATTATTTAGTGTTCCACCCTCACCCTGTGAATTATTCTTCTGATTACTATAATAGTGAATACTATAATAGTGAATAGAGTTCACTACAGAGAATTATACATAACATTTCTCTACATAGGAATACAGATAATTAGATCTTACTGAGGCCCTTAAAAAGGCAAATTTAAAAATTGTAAGTTTTCTTTCTTTCCCCTCTGTTTCTTATTTACCTTTTCATGTTTCTCTCGATTTTTGTGGTTGGATATCAAACTTTCCATTTAGCCCTGGTCTTTTCTGTGCAAATACTTGGAATTCTTCAATTTTGTTGAATGCCCATACTTTCCCCTGGAAACATATAGTCGATTTTGATGAGTAGTTGATCCGTGGTTGTAGGCCCAGCTCTCGTGCCTTTCTGAATATTGTATTCCAGGCCTTACAGTCTTTTAGCGTGGAGGCTGCCAGATCCTGTGTGATCCTGATTGGTGTTCCTTGATATTTGAATTGTCTCTTTCTGGCTTCTTGTAAGATTTTTTTCCTTTGCTTGAAATCTCTTGAATTTTGCAATTATATTTCTGGCCGTTTTCTTATCTAGATCGAATGTAGTGGGTGTTCTATGAATCCTTTCAATGTCTATATTGCCCTCTTGTTGTAGGACTTCAGGGAAATTTTGCTGAATAATTTCTTTTAGTATGGAGTCCAGGTTTCTATTAATTTCTGGTTTTTCTGGAAGACCAATTATTCTCAAATTGTCTCTTCTAGACTGGTTTTCTTGGTCTGTCACTCTCTCATTGAGATATTTCATATTTCCTTCTATTTTTTCAGTCTTTTGACTTTGTTTTATTTGTTCTTGTTGTCTTGAGAGATCATTAGCTTCTAACTATTCAATTCTAGCCTTTAGAGACTGGTTTTCAGCTATGATCTTTTGGTTTTCTTTTTCAATCTGGTTCAATTTGCTTATCAGTTCATTTGATTTCTGAGCCTCACTTTCCAATTGCAAGATTTTACCTTTTAAACTGTTATTTTCTTGCCACATCTCTTCCATCTTCCTCAGAATCTCAGTTTTGAACTCTTCCATAGTTTGTGAAGAGTTTTCCTTATTTGAGGAGGGTCCGGATGCTTGTTTGTTCTCCTCCTCTGTTTGCTCGGTTGTCTGGATTTTCTCTGTGTAAACGTTGTCCAGTGTTAAAGACTTCTTTTTCTTGTTGTTTATCTTTCTCTTCTGAACTTCTTGAGTCTGGGTAGCCATCGTTAGCCCAGCAGCTTCTCAGCTTTATTCTCGCGCTCAGGGTCTGTCCGCGGTCTTTTGGCTCCTGAGGTCTGAGTTCTGGTTTTTTCCAAGGTCAAGCCCCCTGGTGGACCCCCTTGCTTGATCCTCTGCCGGAGGTTTCTTTACAAGTCTCAGGGCGCTGCTTCCACAGTCGTATACCCGTCTGCACTGGTTCCCCACTCAGGGTTTCAGAGCTTTAGCTCGTGGCTGTGTCTGCCTCCTCCCACGCCTCCGTTGCTCCTGCGCTCAGAGTTTGCGTGCGTTCTTTGGCTTTTTGGGGTCCCAAATCTTGCTGCTCTCAGGAACAGGCCCTAGAGCTGCCAATGACTCAATGGGTGCCCCAAACTTGCTCTATTTCTTTTTAACTGGCTTTGGCGCTATACGTGGTGTGTGTGGTAGGGGTGGGGGTGGGGTGGTTGCTCTGCCCGCGATTTAGTGAGAGCTGTTTCACCCCTTTATAGCATGGAAATGTCCCGATTCCACGTACCTTCCACGCTGCACTCTGTTGTGGGGTTCCTCCATTCGTCTGGACTTGTTTTTATGTCCCCTTGAGGAGTCTTGTGTGTTTCGGTCAGGAGAGGTTAAGAGCTGCTTTTTACTCTGCTGCCATCTTAACCCGGACCTCCTGGGCCAACTTTTTAAAGAGGGGCCAAAGGAAAGGAAATGCTCATCTGTCAGTCTGTTTCTAAGGCAACTCTTTGGAAGTTTCATTGTATTACATCCTACTCATTGTATCCGTCAGATTAGGAATAATGTCATAAGGACAGATAGAACTTTTCAGGGGGCCACATCTGGCCTGCAGACCGTCGCTTGCCCATCACTGGTCTACACGCAACTCTGTGTCCTTGATGCTCAGAATTTTCATTCCAGGACAGAAAACAATGATGTTCTCTGGTCATTGCTACCTTTTAACAAAGGCACTCAATTACATTAATAGATTTTAAGGAGGGAGCCAGACGTAGCTGTTTTGACTAAAGCAAAGTACCCATGACAA
This sequence comes from Gracilinanus agilis, assembly GCF_016433145.1. Lineage (NCBI taxonomy): Eukaryota > Metazoa > Chordata > Mammalia > Didelphimorphia > Didelphidae > Gracilinanus > Gracilinanus agilis. Next base: position 32,411,700 of record NC_058130.1, on the reverse strand, counting down.
GGAACAACTAGCTGGAGATGGGTTCCATTTAATCATTTCTTGGCCTAAATAAGATACTCTCTCTGACCCGTCTGCAGGTAGTAGTCAATAAGAATATTGACTGAATCTAATTCTCTATGTGGGAAATATTCATTGAATTTTGAGTACAAAATACAAACATTTGGGTTATTCAAAATACATCCCCATTGGTTCAAGGGCACTCCTGCTTCCAGCATGCATCTCAATTAAAACGAGTAAAAGAGTAGCCTTAACAACAGTTGTGTAATTAGGAACCTAATGAGTAAATTGTTCGTTATTCTTCCCTGCTGTGGCTCTTCAAAAATATTTCTCTTTCCCCACTTTCATCAACTTTTCTCCCACTTCATAGGGTAATTTGTTTCAGTTTTCTTTGATAGCTATCATGTGATTGTTTTAAGCCATTTAACCTGCTTTGGGGGATTGATCTACAGGGACCCACCTTGCAGATGTCAATTCTTTATGCTATCTTGGCATGAGCAGGGCATCTTAGGAGGGGATGTGTTGTAGATCAGGTAGAAGACCGAGGGTAAAAGGTCAACCAATCTTTCTCCAAAGCCTAGATAATGTCTATCTTCTTAGACTCCTCAGAAGTGAAAAAAGAACTTGCCCGACAAACTCAGTGTGTTTGATAATCAGAGCCAATAATTTTTTTTCGTCTCTTCACTTATTAGTAACTAAAAATTTTAAGCCTAAGAAAAGAAAAAGAATAGCACAGAATGCTATAAAACCTTAGCGAAGGCATGATGTCTTTTTTATCTGGCAAGATAATTTATGGCAGTGTGACTGCTTTTGTGCTCTCCCTAATTCAGGGGTTCCTAATATGGGGTCCAAGAACTTGTTTTAAAAAAAATTCAGAATAATTTAATGAGCCTTTAATAACCTTCTAATATATGACACATGACATAAATGTCACATATCACATTGTAAGTTACTATTTGATTGGATTTATGGGAAAGTTCAAGCAGAGTGAATGACCAGAGATCTTTGAGTCACCAGTTCATTTGTAGTTAAGAAGATCAAGGAAACCATCTCATTGGATGGAGGTCAATGAAGGTCAGTCAATCAGCAGGCATGCATGACGTGCCTACTGTATGCTGGGAACTGTGCTAGTCACTGGGGATCCAATGATGAAATGAATGCCATGGAGAGAAGTCTTTCTCAATATGGATAGGCATGGTGTTTAGACTATGCAGATTCAGAGGAAGTATGTTGGAATAGGGGAATGGCTCATCACAGAGTCTAGCGGCATTAGGACATATTATGTAAAAGAGAATAACATAATATGTGGAAATCTTCCTTCCTACCCAGCTTCTCGCACCACAAACACCTGTTCTAATTGGTGAGGTTCTCTAGGTGCCCACTATATCTTGCAGACTCCAGCCCTCTTCACTTTCCTCTGCAGACATTTCCTCACCTGCCATTTGGATGATGAGTACAACCTTCTGTACTTTATTGTTCCCCCTACCCCCCAACCTCCTTTCAGTTCTGGAACTATCATCAGATCAATACTGCCATTGCTACTGGAAAGAGCCAATAAATCTGCTCCCCTCTGACTCCACTCACCATTTCTTAGTCAATCAGTCAACATTTATTAAGTACTTCCTTTGCCAGGCACTGTGCTAAGCTCTCTATATGTATTATAACTAAATGAAATTAGTACAAGTGGCCACCACTCCCCCATTTGTCTTGTGTTCACATTTCTACGCAGTAGCTCCTTAGAATGGGAGTCCCTGGACAGCAAGGATTATTTTTATTTTTTGTATGGATCTTCATTGATTAGCATGATAACTGGTGCACAGTGACTCCTTAATGGCTTATTAAATTGATTCTTTGAAGGTAAGAACTGTTTTACCTTTTGAATTTGTATCACTAAAATTTATCAGTTGGCTTGATATGTGGAGAGTGTTTATAAATGGTTCTTCATTCATTCATTCATTCATCCCATGTATTCATTCTTTCATGCATGTTGGCATATATCCATATGTGAATTTGTCCATATATCTTGTTGCTCATTTATTCAATAATCCTGAGGAAGAGAGGTTGGCATTAGATTTTGGAGGCCTTTGAATGCCTCTACACAGTGGCATTTTATTTTGCAGGCAACGGTAAAACCACTGAAGTTTTTTGATTAGGGGAATCAATGTATTCACATCTGTGCATTAGGAAGATCATTTTGTTTGTCAAGTGAAAGAAAGTCTCAGAGAATGGAGACAGAATGCAAAGAGGAAGTATTGTATTAACCTAGGAAAGAGGTTCAAAAAAGTATGCCTGACCTAATAAAAAGGAACAACAATCAATTAACCATTGCTCAACAAATATTGATTAAAAACTTACTTTATGTTAGGAACTGTGGGAAATTCTGGGGATACAATGACAGAAGCAGTTCCTGTCCCTAAGTAACTTATATTCTAATGGGTGAAGGTTTTCTCTGAGTTAACACTGATAAAATTTGGCACCTATTGGATGTGGGAGGTGAAGGCTAGGTAAGAGGCAAAGATAACTTAGATGAAAGGAACTTGAACTCCTGGGAGGAGGGAATGGTACTTCTGTTAACAGAAAAGAGGGAGTTGAGAAGGGGAGGATTTGGAGCATAGGAGTGGGGTGAAATGACAAGTTCAGATTTGGACATGCTGGATTTAAGGTATCTTTCTGAAATCTAGATAGAGATGTCCAGAGGGAAAATGCAAATTGGAAAATAGAGTTCAGTGAAGAGCCAGCTTAGGGACTGTAAATAAAGTTCTGGAAGATCTCCATTTGAATCCTGTCTCAGATATTTCCAAGTTGTGTGACCCTGGTTCTCTTACTTAACTTCTTTGTGCCTCATTTTCCCCATATGTCAAAGGAGAAGGTCACACACAAAGGCTTCTAAGGTCAAGCCTTAAACCTAGAGGAGAGATAGGTTTGGGAGTGATAGGCACAGTGGTGATCTTTGGCACCATATGAGTAGTCATTATCATCCTGTGCATAGACACAAACAAATCATCATTGCCTATGGGTGATCAGAAATATGGGAAGTTCTTTGGAAACCTCAGCTGTGGTATAGAGGGAAAAACACTAGCTCTGTAGTCAGAGACCTTGGGTTCAAATCCTTCCTCTGAATCTAATTACCTTTGTATGACCTTTGGGAAGTCACTTAAACTCTGTGGATCTCAGTTTCCTCATCTATAAAATGAAAACCTTGGACAAAATGACTCTTTAGGTGTTTTTCATCTCCAGATTTTTGATCTTCTGGCCAAAGTGCATTTTTACCTTAAATTTTTTTTTTACTCCTCAGTGTTCAGAGTATTCTTTCTAGAGATGCAGTTGGTCCCTTTTCCCATTTGGGGAATTCATAGTCCTCTGATAATATTTGAAATCTTAATTATTTCTAGGGTTAATATGTTAACTAATGAGCTCTCATTCATTCATAATTATTACTGAACAAAGTCAATTTTCATTTTTCTTCTTGTGGGTAATTGTTTTTTTCCTGCCACTGGCACATTCCAATGGCTGCCCAGTCAGTTTGTGCTTGGGGAATACAAACTCATTTTGTTATTAGCTTAAGCAAATTAAAAAGACAAAGTTGGGAGTGGAATGTAAAGCCCTTCATGTAAGGAATATTGTACTCCTGGGTCAAAAGACCTGGATTCTAGTCCCATTTTTTGGCTGAAGATTATATGGGACTCAGCGAGAAGAGAGAAGCAGCAGTTGGGGTTCAGAGGCTGCACAGAAACGAAAGTGTAGGCTATCTCTCAAGATTGTCCATTGTAAGGTGAGTGGCTGCCTCATATCTGGATCAGGAATAATGAAGAGCTAATATTTGAATCAAGAGCATATTTTGCTTTGGTTCAGGGAAAATACTTCCTCATGAGAGCTTAGGAAGGGTGAGTTGAGAATTAAATCTATCAAACACGAGCATTTACAAAGCACCTACTTTTCAGAATTTAAAATGTTCAATGCATATATTTGGGAGAGGAGTATAGAATCTTAGTGGTCCAGAAGGCCAGTCAGAGGTTGCCTAGTCAGTCCAACTTGTACATCAATCAGTGGACCAGCATATATTAAGCTCCTCCTGTTTGTTAAGCAAAGCTAGACTGGGTGTACTAATACAGAAGATAAAAGATTTTCTTATCTCAAGGAGTTTGTCTATACAAAGATCTCCTTTCCAGCATGCCCCTTGAGTCCCAAGCCTCTGCTCAAAAGCCTTCAGTTAGAGGGAGCTCAGTATCCCCCTAGGCAGCCCAGCCCATTGGTAGAGTTTTGATTGTTGGGGAGCTTTTCTTGGCATCGAGCCCTAGATCTTCCTCTTTGTAGCTCTTGGTTCTATCCTTTATTCCTAGTACTACCATCTGAGTTCAGGAAAAACAAATCTAGTCTCTTTTCCATGTGACAAATCCCTGAAGACCTCTGTTAGACCCTTACTAAATTCTCCATTCTCTAGGGAAGACAGTGACTAAGTACTAAACAATCGTGTGATCCTGATCACTAAACCCTTCCTAGCCTCAATTTCCTCACATGAAAATTGGAGATAGTTACTTCTGCCCCACTTTTCTCACATTGTTAGTGTAAAGTTCCAGTGAGTCTAGGTAGGTTAGTGGCATGGATGATAGAATGCTGGGCTAGTAATCACATCCGAGTTTGAATCCTGCCTTAGACTCTTCTAAACTGTGTCACCTTGGGGAAGTCACTTAACTTTCTTCCTCAGTCTCAGTATCTTCATATGTAAATGGTAATAGTACCTACCTACCAGCTTTGTGAGGATCCAGTAAGGTAACATTTGTAAGCTCTTTGGGAATTATAAAGCTTATATAAATGCTTGCTATTATTAATATATGTATGTGAAAGCATTTTGAAAATGCATTGCAAATGGGTACTATTGCAGCTTGAATACCTCATCTCATGCCTTATATGTATACAATTCATTCAATCAATATATAGAAATACTCTCCAAGGACAAATATCCAAATGCTTTTTTTTTTATATCCATCATTATAATTCTTGAATAGCATGGATATTTGGAAGTTGGCTCTATTTTCCAAAGGGTACAGTGGGAATGGAAAGCAGGGGACCTGGCTTCAAATTGAGTCCTAATCCTTATTACCTGCATGACCTTAGCAAACTAATTTTATTATAAAATTATTATATGATTGTTTTATATTATTATTATTTTATAGGGCCTGGATGCCAGCTTCTCATCTGTAAAATGGGGGTGTGGGGCTGTCCTGGATGATCTCTAAGGTTCTTTCCTGGTCAAAACTTTTAATTCTGTGACTCTGTGTGTACATTTGGGCCCAATAGATGGGACAAGAGTCTCATAAGGATTTGAAATTAAAATTTCTTAGATGGCTTAGTTTAATTCCCACCAAACTCAGGAAGTGTTATATCTAAAGTGTCAGAGCTTCCAGCAGAATCTGGATTGACAGCAAGATGTTTTGACATCATTCATGGAAGTATTTTTAGGAAAATGGAGTCTGGGGCATTGAGGAGGGTTAAAGAGTGAGGATTCTTTGGAATTCATTGTCAACTCACCAGAGTGTTTTTCTTCCAGACTAAAAACTGTATGGTGAGCAACAGGGATGGCCCCAGGCAAAATTCTTTAGTAGAAGCAGTTCCCATTATATATGCTCTTTCCTATCTTTCCACTCTTTCTCTCCTTCCTTCAGTTTCCTGTTTGCCTCAGGCCTTTGGCTTGCCCTCTCTGGTCTGTACCTTTCTGCCTTTCCTCTTTCTCATGAAACAACATCATATCTGGGTAAAAAGACAGTTAAGTTTTTCCTGAATTCTTTCTCCTACCTTATGTGACCCACAACAAGCTAATCTCATAGACTTGCACATAGTATGTATTTAGGAAATATTTAACGAATAAATGAAGCAAATAGGTGACCTCTCAAGGAATTGCTGTCCATTTAAACTATGTCTTTCTGGAGACAATGCTAGACTTTTCCTATCTAATCTTTTAGTTGGCTTTCATTGGGCTGTTCACGATAATAGGAAGGAAAGTAGAATGGGAGCCTGGAGGGGAGATATTCATGGGATTATAGAATTTAAACTGAAATCAATCATTCAACAAGAATTTATTTAGCATCTACTATATGACCAGCATGTGCATGTGCAAGGTCTCAGCAACAGGAGTTCGCAGCTACTCAGAGGGAGCTTATATTCTACTAGGGAAGACCGCAAGGACACATAGAAGCACCCAGAAAATAAATACCAGCAATATAGTTAAAATCCAAAGCAGCTTGAGAGATATTTGGGACTCTTGAGCTTTTTCTTGAAAGAAGAGGGATAGGTGAGGAGAGAGTGCATTCCAAGTTAGAGGAACACCAGCTGATCCAAAAGCCCAGAGATAATGAATGTCCGATCCCATACAAGGAACAGAGAGAGCCCAGTTTAACTGAATCACAGAATGCAGAAGGGGAAATAATGTATAAGACCTCTGGAAAGATAGGTTAGCGATTGATTGTGAATCGCTTTAAAACTGGGTTGGTTGCAGGGCAGCTATATGGCTCATTGGGTTGAGAGTCAAGTTTAGAGATTAGAGGTCTTGCATTCAAATTTGGACTCAGACACTTACTTACTAGTTGTGTGACCCTGGGCAAGTCACTTAATCCCCATTTCCTAGCCCTTACCACTCTTCTGCCTTGGAACCAATACAGAATGTTGACTGTAAGATTGAAGGTAAGAACATAAAAAAATTGGTTGGTTGTGGTTGTGTCATTTTTGACCCTTTGTGATCCCTTGAGATTTTCTTGGCAAAGATACTGCTATTTCTTTCTGTAGCCTATTTTATAAATGAGGAAACGGAGACAAACAGGGTTAAATGACTTGTCCAGGGTCACATAGGCTGGATTTGAATTCTCAAGTCTTCTTGATTTAAGGCTCAGGGCTCTATCCACTGAGCCTCCTACCCACCCTGAATCCTCCTTCATTATTTCCATTATACCATGGAAATTCATTTATTTTTGGACAAGGATATTGGGTTTTATTACAACCTTGCTAAAATCCATGACATAAAAATATTTGGACAGTTAGGCATTGAAGGCATAAAATATATTTTATGCTACTTCTTCACACTATTGTAAATACTTACTTGATCAATTCAAATATAGCATTAAAATAATGAGACTTCATTCAGGGAAGCAATGGCTTAGTGGGAAAGTGCAATGGATGCGGAAACAGAGTGCCTGGGTTTGAATATTGATTCTTTCATGTACTCTCTGGGTGACCTTGGGAGAGCCAAACTTCATCCTTCTTGGCCTCGGTTTCCCCTCCCACAAAATGAGGAAGTTGGACTAGACCAATATACGGTTTTACCCGTAGAACATCGATTTCATGGCCCATAAGGTCTGCCCTTAGAGCATCAGTTTCATGACCTATAAAGTCTTATCCATAAAGTGTAGATTTAATGACCTATAAGATCTTGCCCTTAGAGCAAGGTTGCTTTTAGGTTGAAATCCATGCTCTAAGGGGAAGGCTCACAACTTTATGTACTTGAAACCTTTTACCTTCTTGACTGAAAGTTCTCAAAAGCTTCATGTATAAGCTGTCACCACATCTAGCAGCTGCTGTCTAAGAAAATAGCTTGTTGGATGCTTCACAATGACAGTTGAGTGACATGCCTGATTTAGTATGCTGCTTGAGTGGTTACTTTATATTAATGAGCATGCTATTGGTTGATGTGCCTTTTGTGGGGTAGAAATTTGCCAAATAAAAAGCCAGGACAGTTGTACTACTGTGAGGGAAAATGAAAAATTTATTTTATTCTCATGGCAACGTAATAAATATTAACAGTGGGATTGTGCTTTAAGACACAAGACAATTCCCTGAGGTAATTGTTACAGAGTAGGCACTGTTTACCATAGAATTCTTGATAAGAGCTGAGGCTCCATTTTGAGCTTTCTGGGTTACCTCCAGAAAGGGGGAGAAAACGATGTAAAAAAATTACCGATGTATGGCTTGATCCAAGATCAGAAAAGAAGAAACTGAGTGAGTCAACAAGCTCCTTCAATTAGAATTGGGTTTTTTGTTTGTTTGTTTGTTTCTATTCTACATAGGATGAGCTAAGGGATTTGGCACTCTTGTCTCTCTCAAATTAAATACAAGCCAAGTATTAGAATACAGTTTTTTTTTTTTTTACATCTTTGGGCTTTATTCACCAGTTCCTTCCCTATTAGAGAAAGAAAGCAGATGGAACAAGGATAATAGGAGGAGAAATAGCCCCACTTACAGTATTTGATATGCAAAAGTAAAACAGGTATTCCACCTTTCACTTAAGAGCAGCTTTGTATAAATAAAGGGATAGGAGCTCAAACTGTGTCCTTGTCATCCATGACAATGGTGCTTTGGAAAGGAGGAACTCCCAGGTGAGGAAACTCCCTCTACCATTACAAGTCAGCAACTTCTTTTTGACTTCTCAGAGTACTAAGGTGTTTTAAGTGATTTGCCTTGGTTGACAGTTGTCATGAAGATCCCATGAGGTGATATATAAGAGGGTTGGTGGAGAATATACCTTTATAAAGTACCTACTCTATGCTAATCAATCTGTTCAGTACTTTTTTATTTTTTTAACCCTTACCTTCTGTCTTAGAATCAATACTGTGTATTCATTCTAAGGCAGAAGAGCAATAAGGTCTAGGTAATGGGGGTTAAGTGACTTGGCCAGGGTCACACAGCCGGGAAGTGTCTGAGGCCAGATTTGAACCTAGGGCCTCCTATCTCTAGGCGTGGCTATCAATCCACTGAGCCACCCAGCTGTCCCCTATTCAGTACTTTTTAGAAATATTAACTTATTTGATCTCACAACAACACTGTGAGAGAGGTGCAATTATTATCCCCATTTTATAGTTGAGGAAACTGAAGCAGAGATTACATGACTTGCCCAAAGTAATACAGTTCTTAAGTACATAAGGATGGATTTGAATTCTGATCTTCCTGATTCAACACTTTATCAACATATCCCAAATTTAAAGCTTTTAGCAAAACATAGTTTTAGCGATATTAACAATGATGATGATGATGATGATGATGATGGCGGCCATGGCCACAGGGACAGTACTTAAATAAGTATTCACCATAAATGACTCAGACTCCTATTAGCATCCTAAGAATGCTGTAGGTATGAGATCCTATAAGAGAAATCTATTGAGGTAGACATAAGTAGGATCATAGACTTAAAACTGTAAAGGGACTTACAGATCATCTAGTTCAATCTTTTCATTTTAATTATTTATTATTTAAAAAAAAACTTACCTTTTGACTTAGAATCAATATTAAGTATCAGTTCCAAGGTGGAAGAACAGTGAGGTCTAGGCAACTGGGGTAAGTGACTTGTCCAGGATCACACAGCTAGGAAAGGTCTGAGGTCATATTTGAACCCAGATCCTCCTAAATCCAAGTCTGATGCTCTATCTGCTGAACTACCTAGCTGCTCCCAACCCATTGATTTTAAAGATAACAAAACTGAGGGCTAGAAAATTTAATTGACTTGCCCAGTCATATTGTTAGTAATTGGCAGAGGTAGGATTTTTAACTTAGCTCTGGTTAATCCGAATGCAGCACTTTCTCTTGTACCACACACCACTTCTCATAGATACGCAGGTGTGTATACATGTTGCAATACACAGTACATTGTGTCTATGTGTACATATACGTATAAGTGGATATTAATGAAATGGATTCTGTTACTCTTATTCTGAAATTCAGAGACAGGAAGGGGATCCTCTTTATCTTTTAGTCTTTTAAAAAGCTGTGAATGTTTTGTGAATTTTCTAAAATGAGGGAACAGTGGGGTGATATTACAGTCCTCAGGAGCAGGGAACAGAGCAGGAGCTGGAGATCAGTGAGATTTATCCTTTAGCAATGTCCTTGGCCCCTCTAAACCATTTGTACTTTTGTTCTGGAAAAAATCAAATCAGTACCACCAATGAGAGGAAGCATAGTGTAGGTGACAGAGAACTTCACTTGGACTCCTTTGGAAATGGACTCACGTCCTGCCTCCCTCTGAGATTTACGAGCTCTGTGACCCTGGGCAAGTCACTTCGTCTCTCTATCTCAGTTCCTTAGCTGGAAGATGATTTGGGCCAAATGCTCTGTTGAGTCTCTTTTGGTTGTACATTTATTATCCTGTACCCTTTGTTTCTGGAAACTATGCATCATTTCTCACTCACTAAGGAGAAGAGGTAGGTAGGGAAGGAAAGAGAATAAGCATTTATATACGCTTACAGAGCTCTTACAATGCACCAGACATTATACTTTTAATAATTTTCACATTTGATCCTTACAACAACCCTATGAGTTAGATGCAATTATAATCCTCATTATACAATGAAAGAAACTAAGGCAAACAGAGCTCATGTGACTTCACGGGCTCACTTAACTAGTATCTAAAGCTAGATTTGAATTCTACTCTTCCCAGCTCCAGGCTCAGCACTATACCCATTATGCCTAATATCTCAGTATCCCAGTGACTTCACACTTCCCTGGCCATTGACGCCCTATATTTGAGGTTCCTCTTATTAGAATGCAAGCTTCTTTAGGGCAGGGACTATCTCTTTTTTTATTTAATAAGGTATATGATGCTGTATAATTAAATAATTAATATAATAAAAGCTGGCATTATGTAGTGCTTCAAGATTTGCAAAAAAACTTGTTATCACACTTAATTCTCTTAACAATCATTTGAGGCAGGTGCTGTTATTAGCTCCATTTTCAGATGAGGAAACTGAGATGGTGAGAGTTTGAATAACTGATCAAGGGCCGTACGAAGAATAAACATCAGAGATAGGAATTGAATTTGTTATTTGTTTATTTTTTAGTTTTCCTAATTCCTGGTCCAGAACTCACTATAATATATAACCCAGCTTTTTGCTCTTGTAATTATCAGAGTAATTGATAAATACCTCTGAATTCTCTTGGCTAGGCTTGTGTTTCCCTAGTACTTGGCCCACTATCTGAACTTAATTGTCATTCATTCATTCCCAGTAAGGTTTTAACAGGGGAAATATCTATATTCTTTCATTGGATCTCCATAACATTGAACATGGGGTCTCTCCCATTTTAGTACTGTGTGAAGGAACTTGAGTTATGACAGTGAAACACAGAACTACAATTCTTTCTTTTTCTTTCTTTTTCTTTAGACTGGACTTTTGATGTTCTTGGTATAAGACCATTCAGGGAGGAAACACATCTCCCAGTTTCGGTTGGCTCCTGCTCTTGTACTTTATAGTTTGTGAGAGCTGCCTAGTGCACAGAGACTTTTAATGACTTACCCAGGGTCACATGCCAGCATATGCCAGAGGCAGAACTGGAAACCAGGATTTCCTGATGGGCTTTCTATCTGCTATGCCACGCTGCCTCTTATTGTTCTGACTATGTGGATGCCATTGAACCTTCTGGCAGGGATGGTTTGGGACAATAGCTTCTCCTACCTTATAAGCAACATATTGCAAATGGTATGTCATATGCACGTAGTAGATTATGATATAATTCATGAGACAAAAGTATATTTTCTTATGTAGTTGTGCTACTTTTGGTAACTAAGGGATAGGAAGCACTCTGTGGTGATGACATCATAACCTGTATGCCTCATTGGTTGACCATTCACATAATGTTTCTTGGACATACCTGAGTAGAGATTCTTTGTTTCATGTTTTGTTCCTTGCCCACCATATTTCTGTTTTCAAGGGAACCATCTATATACACTCAACCCTAGTATGCTCTTTCAGGCAGGGATTCTTTTGTTTTTCAGCTTGATTACTAGTAAGTGTCACTGGTTCTGGAACATAGTAGGCGCTTCATGAACCTATATTGAATTGAATCGGATAGAATCATGGAATCACTGAATTGGAAGAGATCTTAGAAACTATGTAACTCAAGTCTGCTTCATCTGGAAAAATGAGGAAATTACTTGCTGAAGATTTTATCATATCTCATTTTTGTTAGATTGGGGTCAAGAGGAGTCCTAAAAAAAAATGTTACCAGAAGGAAATGGAATTTAGTCTTTCCTTTGAAGGATGATTAATTATTGAATAATAAAGGTGATTGACTACATTTTTTTTCTGATTTGACATTTTTTCCTACATTACCCAATTCATTCACAAACAACATTATCCATCTTTGAAACATTATAGTAAAAAAACCCTGAGGGTACTTTAAATGGAAGTTGGTTAAAATACAAATCCACTAAAATCTTCCAATTTCTCCTTTTGACTCTTATCAGAATCCACAAAACTTGTTTCTTTGCTCACAATGAATGCTGGCTTTTCCTTTCTGTAATCTTAAAGATTTAGATCCTCATATTGTTTGGCCAGAGTTGGTCCTCCACTTCAAGTCTGTGAGTTCATCCTCATCTCTTTGCTTTGGAAGGAAGGGGTATATCCAGACAACCTTGGCGAGCTAGAATATTCCCAGGAGTCTACTTCTTGCCCATTTCTTCCAGCAAGTGATTGGAGATCAATAAATGCACAGCAGACGAATATTTTATGCATCTTTCCAGGAATGTGTGACCATATTCAACTGGCTAAATAGTAGAAAAGGCATTTTTTCAGTTGACCTATCACTTCCAATATAAATGGTCTGGAGGAAGTTTTGAGAAAGTTCTATGTTTTTAAATTTTTAAACTGCTTTGAGTAGATGACTTCTCAGTGGAAAGCCAGACTATTTTATTATACTTTTTATGGGTTAGGGACTCACCTTATGAGATCATCCTTTTTTTTGAGATCATCTTTGTAGGGAACCCCTGGATGATAAAATTTCCTCTGCCAATCTAATTGGCATCTTCTTTTAAACTTGTAAGTCTTAGAGAGTAATAAGGATGTTAGAAGCATACCTGGGCTCATAAAGCTAGTATGTCAACAGGAGGAACCGTGTTTTCCTGGTATCAGGGCTAGCTTTCTTCTATCCATTATAACACATTACCTTTCTTACTACCTCTGATACTCTATGTGTAACCCTGTAAGTCTCACTAAACTTCCTGGGGCTCAGTTTCCATATCTGTAAAAATCTTTATACATTTTTTAAAATCAACATTTGATGAGTACAGAACTCTTTCAAAAAAGCATCATACTGGCTCCATGAAATCGCAGGTACCTCAAAATGAAAATTACAGAAATGAAAATGATTGATCTGGAATAAAGCATTATATTTGTGGAAGAAGGGACAAGTATAGCATAGCAAGATAATAAAGCAACATAGTTTTAATAAGAAGGTTCTGAATTATAAACCTTGGAAGCTTTTTGATATTGACTTATTGATAGTGAATGACTAATCAACAAATTAGAGGTGGCTAAGTAGCTCAGTGGATTGAGACCCTGGCCTAGCTATGGGAGGTCCTGGGTTCAAATCTGGGCTCAGATACTTCCTAGCTATATGACTGGACAAGTCACTTAACCCCCATTGTCTAGTCCTTACTGCTCTTCTGCCTTGAAACCAGCATATAGTATTGATTCAAGGATGGAAGGTAAGGGTTTAAAAAGATAACCAGTAATTTATTAAGTCAATCAATCTGAATATAAGTACTTGCCATGTGTTAGAAATCATGTTAGGCCCCACAGATACAAGGACAAAATAAAACAGCCTCTACACACAAAAGATTATATTTTCTTTGGGATGGCTCTAAGTATATACTATATATGAAAGTGGATTGGACATATTCTTTTATAGATCTAGAAAATGCCTACAAATAAAGTTTGGCATCTTCTCAGCAACTTAGAGAATTACCTAGAGCAGAGACGTCAAACTCATGGCCAATGGGCTTCAAATGGCTGGCAAACCTTAGAAATGAAAATTTAATTGGGAAATGTTTAATGAAATAAATAAAAGTAAACTATAACAGAAATAATGTGGATGTATCCTATGCAATCTCCTGTGTCCTTTCTATAAAATGTTATTCTCTCAGAATCTCCAGTGCCCTTCAAAGCTCAAGTCAAGAGCTACTGCCTATACAAGGCTTTACCTAATCCTCCCCAGTTTCTAGCATCTTCCACAAACCAAATATTTTTTTCATATATTTATTTTGCATAAGTGAAGCTTGATAAAGTAGACCGAGCAATTATCTTTGAGCCAAGGAGGCCTACATTCATGACATATTCTGGCTCCTCAAATCACTTGACTGAGATCTTATTTGGAATAGCATTTTTTTATAGACAGTCCATCAAATCTCTCTGAACCATAGTTTCCTCAGTTGTAAAATGGACATTTGAGAGGTATACAAAGTAGAGAAAAGAGAAACCACTTTAGAGCCAGAAATGCCTTAGTTAAAATTCTGCCTCTGACAACATCCCAGCTGTGTCATCCTGAGTAAGTCCCTTGATGTTTCAGTGTCCTAGACAACTCTATGACAATAAGTTAGGGAAGAGTCTCAGATATACACTGGGAAAAGGAGTTTCTTCCCTGATACTTCCTAGGTCTGAAATATATTCTTCCCTGAAAAGTTGATAACAAAATTGCCAACTTCTCTGGGATATTGCAAGAAAAGTACTTTTCAAGCCATTATATCAGTGTAACTGTTTCTTCTCTTTCTTTCTTTGTCACTCTGTGTCACTTTTTCTTTCTTTGTCGCTCTCTCACTTTTTCTTTCTTTTTCTCTCTCTTCCTTCCTTCCTTTCTCTCTCTCTTTCTTTCTTTCTCTCTCTCTTTATTTCTTTCTTCCTTCCTTCCTTTCTTTCTTTCTTTCTTTCTTTCTTTCTTTCTTTCTTTCTTTCTTCCTTCCTTCCTTCCTTCCTTCCTTCCTTTC
>NC_058130.1:32308511-32396932 GCF_016433145.1 Gracilinanus agilis | reverse complement strand
CTTTCTTTCTTTCTTTCTTTCTTTCTTTCTTTCTTTCTTTCTTTCTTTCTTTCTTTCTTTCTTTCTTTCTTTCTTTCTTTCTTTCTTTCTTTCTTCCTTCCTTCCTTCCTTCCTTCCTTCCTTCCTTCCTTCCTTCCTTCCTTTCTTTCTTTCTTTCTTTCTTTCTTTCTTTCTTTCTTCCTTTCTTTCTCTTGCTTGCTTGCTTGCTTGCTTTCTTCCCCCTTCCTTCTGTTTTAATTTCAATTCTAAGACAGAAGAATGGCAAGATCTAGGCAGTGGTGGTGGGGGCAAGGTTAATTGACTTGCCCAGCGTCACACATGGATTTGAGCCCAGATCCTCCTGGCTCCAGGCCTGAAACTCTATCTACTGTGCTACTTAGCTGCCCTTTGACTTGTTCTTTAAAAAGGTTATTGTAAAAAGATCGGCTTCTTTTATTTATTGAGTATATGGTGTCCTCCCTTGTGTTTATACCATCTTAAAAACAATGGGGTCTCATTTGGTCAATTGAGTCATGCAACTTTTTGTTTCAGTCAAAAATAAATCTAAGTTCTTCAAGACACAATGATTGAATAAATTTGTCAAGTTTACAATCAAACAATCAGTTGAATCAAAAGGGATGGACAGTAAGCTTGTAGACTTATGTTGGTATAGCCACATGGAGGACTGGATTAGAAATTGTGACAATTTTACCGTTACTCTACTAAAACCCAACAATTTATTACCTTAGCTACTCATTCCATGGAACTACTTTCTGGAAAACTTGAGAAAACCTATCTATTGGTGCTCATGGAGAATGATATACTCAAAATGTCTATATGTTTGGTATAGGCTTCAGCTTCCATAGACAGAATATGCCATAGTTGAAAGAATGTTGAGCTTACCTTCAGGAAGGGTTACCTTAAAATTCTTTCTCTGAATGGCCCTGAGATCAGCCTTTTACCCCATATCTGCCTTAATCTAGTTAAAATCTATATTGGTAGAACAAGATCCCAACCTGGGAATTTCCTAGACAGATGGCATCACAGTGCCTTTGGGGAATCATTTATCACCAATCAGCTCATATCACGGGCCAAAGAAGTTGAATTGGGACAACTCACAACATTGTTCTTTGCATACATTGGGCATTGCTTATTTTGAAACTATTCTTCTGTATGAAATGTCTTCAAATTCAGTCGATTTATAGTAATCTGAGTAATGTGTAGGAACCTAACAAATCAAAATCTCATTTCAGATGCTTGACACTAATGTTGTGTTGACTTATTATATTATGTGTGAGGTTTCTGATAAAATTACCAAAATACTTCTTTGGAAGTAGTGACAGAAGAAGAGGGAAATGAAGAATCCGCTACTCAGCTGACTTTGATTCCCCATCTATAAAGGGTCACTTGCAACTTCCTAATTGTATTAAAGCATATTAAAGCTTTTGTTATTTACAGTTCAAGGTGTGTAATTTAAAATTCTCTCTCGTAGAACGAATGCTTGGCAATTGTAAGTCACTTGCTAAGATATAACATAAAAACAACAGAACAATTTATTTTTTATTTATTATGATGGTGTTTTGCCTGAGCATTAAGGATATGTAAGCAGCTGCAACAATAACCAGATGTGTAATTTAGAAGCAGCTGCATGAAACTTTCATTTTTACACATAAAATCACAAGTATTGGACAAGGATTGTAACTAAGATATGGAAAATGAAATGATTTTTTCCCCAGCCTTAACAGCTGTGTAAAGGAGAAAAAATTGTTCCTTATCCAGTTTCTAAGTGGCCATCTGTTTGGGGGCCCTTTCAAAAAAGAAAAAAAATGGAGAGTGACTTATTAGTATTTGAATTTTTTTGAGTCATTATAAAAGCGGAGTAGTGTAGTAGACTGAGATCCAACCTCACATTTGTGAAGACCAGGTTTCAAGTCTCCCCTATGATATATATCGGTACTATGACCCTGCACAGACACATCATATTACTTTTCTCCTTTTCTTCTTGATAGGACTGTCACTTGTAGAGTGGGTGCCAGCCTCCTTTTGGTGAGACACTTACTTCAATTTTAGAATTCCCTGTACCAATACAATAGCTAATCTACTACCCCTAAATGAATTTTGGTTGCTTTAGAACCTGAGGCAGTAAATTAAAAAAAAAAATGCCAAGCGTGGTCAGGAATTCAAATTTTCCTGAGTTCAAATATGGCCTCAGATATTAACAGGTGGACCCCCAGGCAAGTCACAACCCTTTTTGCATTAATTTCTTGTTTATAAAATGAACTGGAGAAGGAAATGGCAAAGCACTCCAGTATCTTTGCCAAGAAAAACTCAAATGGCGTCTCAAAGAGTCAGACATGACTAAAAAAAAATGAACAGCATTAGAAAATATGTAGATCATAGCTTGATATTAAATCTTTACAGTTTTTATGCTTCTTGGAACTCTGGGCTTTTTTGAGTACTTAACAACTGATTATTCAATTGAATTAAATTTAATTATGGAACTTGTAGAGTTGCAGTGTAGCCTAGTAGATAAGGAGCTCTTTTTGAAGTCAGGAAGATACGTTCGAGTCATACTTCCAGCACATGTTAGCTAATGGCAAGTAGTTTAACATC
This sequence comes from Gracilinanus agilis, assembly GCF_016433145.1. NCBI lineage: Eukaryota > Metazoa > Chordata > Mammalia > Didelphimorphia > Didelphidae > Gracilinanus > Gracilinanus agilis. The sequence continues at coordinate 32,394,340 of NC_058130.1, read as the reverse complement.
TCAGGCTACCATAGAATTCCCAAGTCTCTAAGTTACAGGTGAGTTGCTTTTTTTACACCAACAGAGGGAATTTCCACACCAGGTGTTCCCAAACTGATAAATAACTGATACAAACACAAACACATGTATGTTTTACATGGCATTCATAATTTGATTTCCTGTCTATAAAGGGTCACTTGCGAATTCCTAAATTGTATTAAATCATATTAAAGCTAAACATATACAAACACAAACACACATATGTTTTACATGGAATTCATGGTCTTCCATTAATACAAATGTAGATCTTTTTAAAAAATTGTCTTTTTCTTTTTTTTTTAGAAAATTTTTCCATGGTTACATGATTCTTTCTCTCCCCTTGTCCCCCCACCCCATAGCTGACGCGTATTTCCACTGAGTTTTACAATATGTCATTGATCAAGACCTATTTCCATATTATTAATACTTGTGCTGGGGTGGTTGTTTAGAGTCCACATCCCTAATCATATCCACGTCAACCCATGTGATCAAGCAGTTGGTTTTCTTCTGCGTTTCTATTCCCACAGTTTCCCGCTGAATGTGGATAGTGTTCTTTCTCAAAAGTCCCTCAGAATTGTCCTGGATCATTGCATTGCTGCTAGCAGAGAAGTCCATTATATTTGATTGTGCCACAGTGTATCTGTCTCTGTGTATAAAGTTCTCCTGGTTCTGCTCCTTTCACTCTGCATCAATTCCTGGAGGTCATTCCAGTTCACATGGGGAAAAAATTGTCTTTTTCTTATGAACTTCATGAACATGAACATTTTTGTATACAAATAAAGAAAATAAAGAAGGTATTGTACTTGAAAATGTGATCTATATTGGTTACCAAACACAATTTTTTGGTTCTCATTAGATATAACTTGGTGCATTAAATAAATTCAGACTTAACTTGACACTTCCAATATTACCTGGCTACAAAAGTAGATTTAACTGATTATTCCTTGACTTAAAAAGGCATACTATAGAGGAAAGCTTGGGACAATGAAATATAAATTTGGAGTCAAAGGACATTGGTTCAAATCATTCTTTGGCTACCTGCTATTGATGTGACCTTGAGAAAGTCACTTAATTCTATGGGTCTCAGTTTCCTCACCTGCAAAATGAAGAGGTCAGACTAGATGTTCTTGAATGTATCTTCCGACTGATTTTCTGTAAAATGAGCATCTGCTGCGCAGATTGCTTTATCATATTTCTTAAGCCATAAGATTTTTATTCATGGCAATGTAACACCAGATACCTCATTATTATGCTGATGATTATGGTGAGTAAAGATGTTTTCATTTTAGGGAATTACTGGAAAGTTACTGCTACTATTTGCTACCAGTGGTTTGCTGTTTTTATGCTTCTAAGGTAAATATTTTGGTAAGAGTGGGAAATAGGAGAGTTCTTCAAAGTTCCAAAGTATTGTCTTCCTTAAATAGTTGGCTCAACAACTTTTCGCCAGTGTTCCTTGCATTTATTTACCACCTAATGGCATTCCAATGAGGTAAAGCTAATTTAGGTGTGCTGTGAAAAGTTAAGCTGATGCTTGCTTGTTATTTGATTTACTCTAAAATGTTAAGGAAAATTGATCAAGGAAATAATAGAAATAAACACTGACTTATACTGGATTTTGAACAAGAGTGGCAAGTAGTGTAAAAGGATTTCATCTTGACAGTGATTTGTAGATTCTTAGTCCAGTAAGCTATTTATGTTCAGGTCCTTTATTGACATCTACTGAAGCAGCAAGCACCCAGTAGAGACATATGATGGAGTGGTGCTGTCTGGAGGAATATTCCTAGCCTGTTCCCCAGATACCAAAGTGTTCAACTTGTACTTATTTTTACAATGTGATCATTTTTCATTAAACACCCTGATCCCAATGGGAAGGGAGAAAGAAGTGCTGTGTGCCTTTTCTGTCTTCACAGACTCCCAAGTGTCCCTTCTATAGATTCAACAGCAGCAGTAAGGCACAGAATCCTTGAGTTAAGTAATCCAGGAGAGCTGAAACCCAAATGGTAGTTAAGTTGACCAAACAAGCATACCAGGAAAGATAAGACACTCTCATACTTTTTATTCATAGGGTGACTCGGTTAATTTACCAATACATTTGTGTCATCATAGGTTTAGAATTGGGAAGAACTTCTAAAGTTATCTAACCCAGTCTCTTCTGTGGATAAGAAAACTTAGACTCTCAGAGGTAAAATGATGTACCCAAGTTAATATAGAGAGTATGTGTCAATAGCAGGATCCAATTCTTGGTGCTTAGATCTTCAATCCACTTTGTGCATCTTATTTAAATGGATTCAATGTAAGCTCTTTCAGACTTAGGTTTGTTTTGTTTCTACCTTTGTTTTTCTTTGTATAGCCAGCATTGAACACATTGCCTGAAATATTCATTATTGTTTAAAAAAAAAAAAGGCGGTGCTCATCCATTCATTCCTTACTCTTCCAAATCAGGTAGTATGACATTTTAGTCTTGTGTCTTATTGATTTGGCTATGTCTTTGGAGTCAAACATTCAGAAAACATTAAGGAAACTTGTTATTTGGCACAAGTATTTTCATAAATCTTTCCTCTTGAAACACAGTGCTTTACCATTTGATTGGGATGACTAGCTTTGCTTAGAAAATTGGCAAGACATTGATATTGTTAAGCCATCTGATTCATTTCAAAGAAAAGCTACCATTGATTCTCATCCAGGATATTGCTGAGTGGAAGACTTGGTCAACAGACAGGAACTCAACCAAACATAAAGGATCATATTTTCCAAGGGTCTTGCCCATGCTTTCCTCTTGTGTGCCCATAAGCTTGTGTGCACAATTCAATTGTATTTGACATTTATTGGGTTGCGCTTGACATTTCCAAATGTGATGGCTATTTTTTCCCCAATAACTCAGTTGTGAAATTGTGAGTGACACTCTTACACTCCAATTCAATTGCCCTCAGAATTGACCATTGGCAACCTATGGAAGGTGAAATAGTTCAAACTTTTGTGACCTAGTGGATGCCATCACCCTCAACCATGAAATGGGTATATTCTTAACAGTTACTTTAAAAAATCATAATCATCTTGTTGCTCTGATTTTCCCATTTTGGGTACTTTTTTCTAGACCAACTAGAAGTGTGTGACCTACTTCACAAATATCCTTTATATTTGGTGGACTTTTGGAATCTAATATTTGATATCAGGTAGCAAGTAAGCTAAACAGTAATATTTGTATTCTGGTTCCAATTTTTTTTAGTGTTTCAGGTCAACTCATGTATGCAATATTCATCATCTAAATATTATTTTTGTGTGCTTAAAGCTAAAGACTGTTAGAAAATGGCTCAAAACTGGAAGGGAAACCTGATGACAGAGTAGGAATCCAGGAAGAACTAGACAGGTTAAAACATTATAACATGCAAGATCATGAATGCAAAGTTATGTATTTTTTCAAGAAAATTAGTAATACAAATATGATATGGAGGAGAAAGCACTTCATCTGAAGAAAGATCAGAGAGTTTTAGTAGACTTGGTAATTCAGTTTAAGTTCATAATGATATAGACACATAGGATAGGGACTGGGCATGTGATTTAATAGGTAATTCCCAGGTGACCCAACTCTTGCCACCAACTGAAGTTGACCTCTTCTCTCTAGCGTATGGTCTTATAGCATTTCTTGAGTTACTAAGATTTTATGCTAATTTTTCAGGAAAACATAGCCAGTATGTGTCAGGTGGGACTTGAACCTATTTCTTCCTAGTTTCAAAGCAAGCTTTGCATCCCCTACACCCTGCTGTTATATGACTGACAAAAAAGTTAATAGGACCTGAGGTAGCAATAAAATAATTAAATTATCTACAGTGGGAGATAAGAATCCCACTGACCTCTGCCCTCATTGGATCACATTCAGAATACTAGATTCTCTTTCAGAAGGATCTTGGTGCACTGTACAACTGTATGATGAGTAGTAATAGTAATAATAATTACTAGAATTTATGTAGGGCTCTAAAGTTTGCAATATACTATTTGGAAGACTAGATAGTATTGAAACTCATTAGATATGTATGTTTTCAGTCAAGAGAGACATGATTTTTTCATTAGGAAAGGGTAATTCTGGGCCATGATTGATACAGAGGGTATACCAGGACTGGAGAACCATCTGGCTTGTGGGTTAAGACAAAAATCAGGGATTAGGGCAAGAACACATGTCACAATCAGGTGAGTGGTTGGAATGAGTCCATGCAATGAAAAATTGAGGATCCATTGTAATTCTATGCTTTGTAGATTCTTTTTGTACATCCAGTAAAGAATGATTAACTAATTTTCAGTTAATCTTTCACCTCTAGCCTCAATTGGGTTAATTCCTATTGACCTTGATTTTTTTTAATCTAACTAATAAAGTCTACTCTTTGCTATAACAAGTATTTCCTCTGATTCCAAACCAAAAGTTGTGGATCTAACCTTTGAAGACCTTGAATGAGAGGAAATTCATTACTCCCCAACACAGCCCATTTCATGTTAAGATAGCTGAAATGTTTATCAAGCATCCCCCTCCCTTAAATTAAACCTAAACTAGTTTTTTTGAAACATCCATGAACTTAATGAGGTCAGAGGTCTGGACCAAGAAATAATGATTGATAGTGAAATCCTTTACATCCTAAGTGGAGCAGAATGTGTTGCTGATTATCAGAATACTAGTCTTAGAAAACTCTCTTCCTTACAAGTGGGAGGAGAGGTTGTAGATGACAGATTTGGAGGCTTTCTTAAACTAAACGTGACTTGCTGAAGTCAACCTAAAGTCATCTGAAATCAAATGGATTATTTGGTTTGTGTTTAGCCTATCTCTTACTCTTTTTATTCCTTATAAGGTCTCAATATGTGGTCCAATGTAAAACTGTATTGGAAAGCAAAGAATGAAATCCAGAAAAACTGACCAAGTGCAGTTATAATGTTCCTTCAACTATATTTCAAGTTCTATATGAGGAAAAAAGACATCTTAGGAGCACCAGGCATTACCTTAGATATTGGTCACTGAAATTAGTGCTACTTAACACCCGCTGTCCCTCATCCCTGACTTCACTAATTGCCTTATTTTATGGTAATTCATAAATTGAAAACTTGCACCCTCTAGCCTACCATATTTTTAAGTCTAAAAGGATCTTTTATTGGACAAGATTCCTCCCTTAGAGATACTGAAACTCATTTATCATAGCCTCAATTTGACTTTTACTTTCTAATTTTTATGACATTTTTTGATCCTTAAACTAATTTAAGTATTATTAAAACCTTTTCTTTTTATATCACAGTCATTTTAAAATAACCATTGCCATACCCTATCCAATGAGTCTTCACTTGTAACAAAGAAAAACTGCTCAACAGAACCAATTAACAGTATTGAGCAGAGTATCTAATATTTCTTTTCCAAAGACCCCTATTTCCCCAAATAAAAGAGGTAGGCCATTTTCCTATTTTCTTTCTGGCCAAATTTTTTGACCATTCATTATTAAAAATATGGATATTCATAAGGATGCAGGAACTAGCCACCTTAATTATTATATAATTTATTATCTTGGATAAACTTGTGTGTCCATGTATATGTTTTTGAGTGGGGGAGTAGATGCCAGAAGGGAATGGGAAAGAGAAATGAGAAAAGATAGAGGGGGTAGAGAGGGACAAGAAACTAGATTTTTATGGATTATATTTAATGTATTTGGCAGAATTTAGTTTTATATAAGGAGATCTGATATGGGATGATGTAGGATTTTCCATGAAAATAACTTTTAAGGAAGATAAAAATTTCAAAATCAAAAGGACATAAAGTGAATTTGGAGGGTAATCTGTTATTTAACAAAATAAAAGAGAAAATTTTCATAAAAGGGAAAATTTGTTTCTAAACCATTTTGAGGTATTGATTGTTTACAAAATAAAGATAGGTGACATAACTCCACTTTGGAGTTTATATATATAATATATATCTTAAATATATATTATATATATAAAACCAAAATTTCATTTGTGAGGTAGTCAGTATGAGGAACAGTAATGAATCTGTGATTTTATCAATGTAAGGAATGACCTTTATTGACACTATCAATGGAAATTGTCATCTCCTCTGTATCTTAAGATTTTAGAGACTCACCAGAAGGTGTAATAATAGTAAAAACAAGAGAAAGCATTGTTAGAACCATGTTTCCCACTTGGTATGTGTGACTTGTGAATAAGGATGATGTGATTTAGGCTTTATTTATGTTTATAATGAGAAATATCTTTTTTCAAGCTTTGGTCATTATGGAGATTGATTGACTTACCTAGAGTCAAACAATTTGTATATGAGGTCAATGGAAAGACTTTAACCCTGGGTTTTCCCATTCTAAGGCTGTCTGTCCATCCACTTTCTTATAGGGATTATCACATAAAATGTTTTCTGAATACTAATTTTTTACATCATAAATTTTATCACAGCAAAACAGTCAGACCATCCGATGGCAAAAGTCAAGTCAGCTAGCATTTATTAAGCACCTCCAATGTGCTAAAGCACTTTGCCCCATGCTAGAGTGACAAAGAAAAGGAAAAAAAGACAGAATAGTCTTCTACTCTTGAGGAGCTCACAGTCTACAGGGGGAAGTGATGTACAAAGATGTGTAAGATTGAGAAGATCAAGATATTCCTAGGATAAATTAGAGGTCATCTCAGAGGGAAAGTGCTAAGATTAAGGAGAACTGGGAAAGGCTTTCTGCAGAAGTTCTTTAACTTTAGTTGAGACTTAGGATAAACAAGGAAGAAGTCCAGAAGCAGAGTTGAAGGAGAGCATTCTAGGCACAAGAGACAACCAGTGAAATGACTGGAAATGTACAGGGAACAAGTTGACCATTGACATCATAACTGAAGAATAAGTAGAGGAAAGCATAAGTAGATTGGAGAATGTAAGACAGAATCAGGTTATGAAGGGATTTAAAAACCACAACAGATTTATATTTGACCCTGGAGGCAATAGGGAGACACGAGGTTTAATTGAATGGGGCAGGGGAGGTGACATGGCCAGACTTATCCCTTAGAAAGACCATTTTGACAGCTCAGTGGAAGATGTATTGGAATGTGTAGAGGCTTGAGGTAGGTAGAAAAATGAGCAGGCTGTTGTGGTAGTGTATATGAGAGAAAATGAGAATCTGCATTGGGATCATTGCAGTGTCAAAGGCATATATGAGAGATATTACAAATGCAAAAAATGATAGAGCTTGACTTAGTGGATATGGAAATGGGGTGAGAGAGAAAGGTATGATTTGACCATAAGCCCTGGATTTCAAACTTGGGAAATTGGGAGGATGGGGATCCCTTCAATAGTAAGGATTTAATTTTGAAGAGGAAAGGCTCAAGGAAAAATACAGTGGGTTTAGTTTTGGACATGTTGCATTTAAAAATAGATATCCACTTTGAGATACTTAACAGATAGCTGGAGATGCAAGACTGGAGGTCAGGTGAGAGGTTTGGTCTTCAGAAGCAGGTTATCCTTCATAGAGATGATAATAAACTGGGGAACCTGGAACTGGCTTCCTCCCCTTCAAAATGTAGTTATAAAGGCAAAATATAGTTTAGGTGTTCAAAATGAACAACCAGTGAAATATAGAACGCAAACTTTGAGGACAAGAGTAGATTACCTCTAAAAAAAGAAATTTTAAGGAAGAATGGAAAATGAAATTCGTTTCCATCTGTGGAGTATGTGGATAAAAGAGATTACTAGAGATTACTGGAGATTGGTTTCCAATAGGCAAGCTGAATGCTGTCCATGGTACCTAGGTGTGTTTTTTCTGTGTTTTGTTTGTTTTTGTATCTCTCTTTCATGTATCTCTTTTCACATTAACCAGGACTTTGGGTGGTGATGGTGAGAAGAATCTATCTTTAATTAGAGGGGTCTCATTCCTAGATGCTCATTCATTCTGAGATCCATGTGAATTATAGGGTTGTTGAAAGAAAGCCCAAGGTTTTACAAACTTTCATGTCATCCCAAAGCACTTAGGCTATTCACATCATTCAGGGAGGAAAATGGAAACACTGAAAAGGAGAAAGTGTTGTTTTTTTTAATGGAAGTCAACTAAAGGTTACAAAGGGAAGAGAGGGAAGTGCTGGGTGTAATGTTTCAGAGGTGGCTAACATCAGGTACACTGCTGTATAAAAGCTCAGTATACCAAAATAAGCTTGTACTTTTCCTTCTCTTGCTTTTTCATCCTCAGGTGTGATTTTAAGACCAATATCTAAGCAAGATGAGAAACTGTTGTTGCTATTCTTCTGATTAGAGTTTACTTTTGCCTTTTTCTTTCTCTCAACTTCTTGACACTGGGGGACAATGATTAAAAATTCTTGCTTCTGAAATAATGACCTTATGCATAATGAGGTCAAAAGTACATTGACTTTGGATTCAGAAGAACTGGATTTGAATTCTTCTGAAACTTAACAATTGTGTAGTCTTATGCAAGTCAAGGTCACTTAAGTTCTCTGAGTCATATTTTGCTCATCTGTAAAATGGGGAAATTATGGTTGCTATATCTACAGTTTGGGTTCTTTTTGAGGAAAGTTTTTTAGTAAACCATGAAGTGAAACAGATAGGTAAGCTTTTATTATCATGTTCTCTTTGTCTTGTATCTTTTCTTGATGATGATGGTATTCTCCTGGAGGTTGGAGAATATCTGTTTCTTATGTACATTTTATCTAGCAATATATGTAATATAAGATTATTGTATTTTGTACCTTGTATGTTTTAGATACTAAATGAATGTTTCTTTTCAATGCTTGTTGAAGTTAGTGAGAATTAGATTTAGTCCTAATCTAAAGGAAAACTTTACTAACAATTAGAGGTATTGAAAAGTAGAATTGATTTCATGGTAAGTCATGAATTCCATGTCATTGGAAATCTTCCAGTGGAGACTAGATGATAGAGCATATTTTTGGACTATGCGTGACTTACTTCTGAAAACTTTTCCAAATCTAAGAATCTATGATTCAACGAGTCAGAAGTAAAACATAGTATCTAGAAAAGGAATGGAATATTAGACTATTTTAAATAAAAGTATTATGTTCAGAACAAATGAGGTGATAATTCCCATGGTAAATTTCTAGGAGCAGATCACATGAAAGTGGGGTAGATCATATTTGACCATTGAATCGCTCTCTGGGTGTCATACTCTGGGAAGAATTTTGGCAAATTAAAGGATATCCAGATAAATGTAATCATGATGAGTCTTGGAAATATGCTGTATGAGGACGGGAAGAACTAGAGATATTTAGGCAGAGAAAAGAAGGGTCAGTGGTATATGGACAGAGTAAGATAATTATCTTCAAATAATTGTGGGACTGATCTTGAAGAAAATTAGACTTTTCTGCTTAACTCCATTTGCCATCCAAGGGTAAATTTGTATATATCTATATTCAGGTTAAGATAAGAAAATTTTCTAATAACTGAAAATGTGCCAAAGTAGGCAGAGTTTTCTGGTAGCAAAAAGGTGTTTAGATGACCACCTGTTGGGACTGTTAGGCAGACTCTTGTTTTGAGTATGGATTTTTCTAACATCTATTCCCTAGATGGCCTCTTGAAACTATTTCTCCTCTGATTCCATCATTATTTTGTCATTTATGCCTAAATTTCTTTGGAAAAATAAATGTAGTTATTCTTCTGAAATGAAGATTTGAAATTTTGGACTCATGAATTAAATGAGCTATTAGAGTTACATTCTCTATTCCTGACAATACTTGCCTTGTACCATTGACTAGAAGGTATTCTAACATGAATTTTTTTCTGACTTTCAAAGCTTTAATGTCTTAGCTGTTTTTATTTAGATGGCAAAATTAAAACAACACTCAGCCTAATTTTCTCTAAAATCAACAGTTGGGAAGTGTGACCAGCAGTAGGATATGGTGGGTAGGTTTCTTATTTTCTTTGCGATAATCCCTACCTAAGAGGGTAGAACAGTTTTCTGAAACAGAAGGCATTTTTTGGCATTTACATAAATCATTGCAGCTTCATGGGAGAGTACAGTGAATTTAAATATTTATCTAAATTCATCTATTTGCTATTTAAAATGTAAAATATTTCAGTACATGTTTGTGAATTAGAAATATCTCTTTAAACCCCCCTTTTATTTAATTAGGTAATAAACGACTGTCCTATTCTAGTTTTCCAAATAAACTCAGAAAACTTCTCAGTTCCCTTAATGTTTATTTTGTGGACTTCTTACAAAACAAGATACAAAATATCCTCCATTCCTCTCTTTTCATTCCACTATATAGTCTAGTGATTCCAAAGATATAGTCTCATACTGTACTCAGTGATGATATGTGTGGGAGTTGTGATTTGGGTCCACAGTGATGAATGAAAAGACCAGCATATAACTCTCAGTCCTGTTGACACTACACCTGCTGTGCCTATACTTTGGAATGAAAGAAAAGTCTTTTACATGCTTTTGGGAGAGGAAGGGTAACAGATAATGCTATAGGGGGGACGGAGTGATGGTTTTGAAATTAGACAATCTGCTTTTGGATCTTGGGTTGCCATTTACTACACCTCTGTGACCCAAGACTTACTTACTCTTTCTTTTTCTAAGTGTGTTTTCTAGTCAGCAAAATTAAGAAAGCTGGAATGCATGACCTAGTCTAACCTCTTTCAGCTCTGAATTTTAATTCTAAAATTTCTATTCATTTGTAGCTTTTAAACCTCAAATTGCAAAATATCAGTAGTTGGTTTATCAGTTTGTACTATCAGACAAATTTTTGTTGGTTTACAAGTTCAAATTCAATTTTGGATGATTCTTTGAAATAGAAGAAAGTTTTAATCATCTATATTTATTGCTTAACCACATCTAAGAGAGTGAAGTTGAGAGCTAATAGGGTTGGATTTAACATTATTATATCTAGATATACACATCTACATCATATATAGCATATATCATATCATATGATGTAGCATATTACATGCATAATATAATATATAACATAATACTATGAAGAATGTATTATATTAATAAATTATAACAATAATAACATTGAAGAAGTGGAGTATAAGGAATCATGGTATGAATTGCTAGACTGCTGAAGAATGGATGACAGCTTAAAATAATACAACTTTGGATGTTTGCAGACTATTATGTTATATTATTAATAAGGGTTGAGAGTTTATATTTTTTATTACCCAGAACATGATTTAGCATGGTGTTCAGAAATTTGTCCCTATCTCTCCTGTGAAAGTCCTTGCTATTGGATAGGGATGATATTATTTGTATTTTGTAACAGCTATCTTATTTGCATTTTGGGGAGAGCTCAATTTGAAAGAAAACCATTTAGGATACTGCAAGCTTATTTTCAGCACATCCACCATTCATTAATTTTCTTCAGTATCAGTCTTTATCCCGTTTTCTGCTATCTACTCTTTACTTTCTTGCCTACAAATATGACTCCCTGGATCCTATAAAATCCTACCCCATATAACATTCCTCTCTTTCCCTTTAGTTCTAAAATTCTTTCCCCTTTTTTTATTTAGAATATTTTTCTATGCTTAAATGATTCATGATCCTCTCCCCTTCTTCCTCCCCCCTCCTGAAGCTGACAAGCTGTTCCACTGGGTTATCCATGTATCATTTTTCAAAACCTATTTCCATGTTATTCATATTTGCAATAGAGGGATCTTTTAACATCAAAACCCTAATCGTATCCATATTAAACTATGTGATCAAGCCTATGTTTTTCTTCTGTGTTTCTGATCCCACAGTTCTTTCTCTGGATGTGGAGAGCTTCTTTCTCATAAGTTCCTCTGAAATGTCCTGGGTCATTGCATTGCTGCTAGTAGAAAAGTCTATTACATTTGATTGTGTCACAGTGTATCTGTCTCTGTGTATAATGTTCTCCTGGTTCTGCCTCTTTCACTCTGCATCAATTCCTGGAGATCTTTCCAGTTCACATGGAATCCCTCCAGTTTATTATTCCTTTCAGCGCAATAATAGTCCATCTCCATCAGATACCACAATTTGTTCTGCCATTCCCCAATCGATAGACACCCCCTCATTTTTCAATTTCTTTTGCCACTATAAAGCGCAACTATCAATATTTTTGTACAAATCTTTTTTCTTATTATCTCTTTGGGGTACAAACCCAAGAGTGGTATGTCTGGATCAAAGGGTCGGCTACTTCTAAAATTCTTGAAAAAGATTCAACTCTTGATTTCTTATTTTTTCACTTTTATCAGCCTCTTTTGGTCTCATTTCAGTTCTCATCACTGGATCCAATTCCACTGGTATTGTCAGGGATGCTAAGCCTTTTCTTACTCCAAGCCTAAGAGTTCTTTCCACTAAATATTAACATTTTTAATTTTTAAAATTAGAGCAAAGCTACTTGAATGGCCCCACACTCTTCCCAGAAACAAAAGACCATTAAAAATATCAGCATCCTGATGTGGATTTCTTATGAATCAATGGAATACAACAGTTTTTGAAGAATTGAAATTGAATATCATACAGAAGATGATGGAGACACAGCATAAACAGCCTGCAGCATCTAACCAATGAGAAACAGCAAAAAAAAAAAGAACATGAATCAAAGAATCAAAACATTTAAGGAAATGTTTGGCAAGAAGAGAAGATAGACTGATCATGTTATAATGGGTTGGATGGCAGGTTCATAAAGAAAAAGCAAGAACTCCTCCCACTGCTACCCAATACATTGGGTGGCTGACTTGTGGGAATCTCCCAGAAATTGTTGATTTGTTATTTGCTAGAATGTTTCTAATTTAGTTTTGGCTCACAAGAGTGCCTTATATGACTACATTCAGAATATTTCCAAATAAGTTTGAAAATATCCTAAATCTTGTTCCTATTTTAAGAAATAGGGGTTTGTGTGTGTGTGTGTGTGTGTGTGTGTGTGTGTGTGTGTGTTTGTAGTGAAGTAGAGGGCACACTGATAATTTTATTAATTGAAAGTTTACTTTTTAGACAGTATTTATTTGATACTTTTTATCTGTATTTGATCTATTTTGATATTATTTGGCCTTCCTCCCCACTGAAGTTTAGAGAAGCATTGTTTCTATAGATGTGACAATTAAAAAAAAAATTAAACTAAAGCAAGATGAGAAAGGATAATTCTTCATAACCTTATGCTTTCATGGAATTAAAGGAACTGTCCAAACTCAAGGGAGTGATGAACTATTTTCTTCAGTCTTTCCTTCATTTCTTTTGTTATATCTTGCTGATGACGTATTTAGATTATTGTCATTGTTCAAGACTAACTTATCATTGTCCAAAACCCAGTCCATGTCATCATTTTTTCCCTGTCTTGCATCCTTTTGGAAGTTCATTTTTCTATTTTCTTTTGTATCAACATGTCCTATTTAAAAAAATATTCTTCTTTGCATATAGACTTCACCCCATAGTTTCTGAAATTGTACCAAATTCAGTGTCTCTGAAACCTCAGATCTTTTTCTGTCACAGTTCCTCTCTCAAGGACAACAAAATTCATGAAGACTTATCTCCAAGGTCCTTGTTTTACATTTTGGCGGAATTTAATTTGTGCTCCTATTCTTGAGAGAGCTGATCAGCACACGTCTTCATTCTGTGCCGAGATGGTTAATAGAGTTTCCATCACCGTCTTTTCTCTTCTCCCTTTCTCTTTTTAGTGTTCTTTACAAGTGAATTAACTTTGGAGAACAGTCCTTTCTGAAAACATTTTCACAAGAACAAAAAGGCAGATTTTCTTTGTATATAAATAAAGGAGTAGGCTTATGCTAGGGGACTGAAACATCTTTAATAAAACATTGTCCCTTTTCTACATTAGTTCAAGTGGGAAAAATCAATTTTGGGTTCTTCAAGTGCAAAGAATGATCAAAGGGAAAAACTGACAATCTAAACAGAGGGCAAGGTGTGATGCTCCTCTTGTGCTCCTATTCCCTATCGCCTTTTAAATCGGTGCCTTTCCCAGCAGAATACATTTAGAAATGAATAAAGTTTTCCTCCAAATCACTGGCATGGAAAGTAAAGGCACTAGAAGGTATGTCAGCAAACAACTTTGAGATTAACATTGATAACATTAATGCAGTATTGAAATGTGTGGTATTTATATAGTATTGAAATAGGCAGAAGTTATATTTCATAGAGCAAATGTGTATGTGTCAGACCTCTGTAATTTATGTAAAAGCATGACCCACGTACCACCTACTACATGAAGCTTTAATGATGACTCTCCTGGATATTGCTTCCTCTCGAAACAATTTCACATTGACTTACCTGACTACATGTAATCTTAACTGAGATGGGTTCCTTAAAGGCAAAGATTATTTGAATTTTGATATTTGACTTTTTATCTCCTTGTTTAGTACAGTGTCATATACAATGTAGGTGCTTCATAAATGTCTGAATTGAATTATATTGAATTAAACAACAAATTTGTCTTTTTGTTTATGCAGTTGGGAAACTGGGGTTCAAATGTTGTTTCCAGTGCTTTTAGATTGTTTTTCAGTGGGTAAATATCTTAACCTCGTGGGAAATCCTTTCAGTGGTCCAGAGAGTCAGAAGTTAGTTTCATTAAAATAGTATGATTTAATTTGCAGTATGGTAAATATTGCTTGGGCCACTAGGTGGCACAATGGATAGATATTTGGGCCTCAAATTCCTGAGTTCAAATCCAGACTCTGACAATTACTAGCTGTATAATCCTAGGCAAGTCATTTCTTCCTCTTTGCCTCAGTTTTCTCATTTATAAAATGATCCAGAAAAGGAAATGGCCAATCCCTCCAGAATCTTAGCCAAGAAAACCACAAATGGGATCACAAAGAGTCAGACACAACTGAAAATGATTGAATAACAACAACAAAAATATGGATGCTCATTTATTGACATCTATACATTTCTAATGTGGTAAATATGTGATAGATGTCCACATAATAAATAAGAGCTCTTTGACTGGAGGGGGAGGGACTTCAATATTTTAAAGCATATATATTTATTTTATTATTTATATGTAACAATATAATATGTAATACACATGATTTTATGATATTTTAATATGTAATGAATTATAATAAATATACTTATCCAAAGGAAACACATTCTCACATTAGTTATGTCTCATTCTCTTTTCTTCCACCTCCCATCCTTCCTCCCTCCCCAAGAAGGGAGGTAACATTATGTAGATTGTACATATATTATATTATATTATACATATTTCCTTTTTCATCATGCTTTAAAGAAAGAGACGTATTGCTTAGACTAGAGAAAAATTGATGAAGGAAATAAAGTGAACAATGGTATGCTTCAATTTACATTTGGATCCAATCCATCCTTCCCTATGGTGGTGGATAGCCTTTTTTATCATGAGTCCCCTGGAGTTGTCCTGGATTCTTGACTTCAGTGATTGTTTTTATTTTACCAATTACACGTAACAACAAATTTCCACACAACTTTTCCTAAGTTTTATTACTGAACTTATCTCCATCCCTTCCTTCCCCTTCCCCCTCTCAGTGCTGACAGGCAATTTGTTCTCAGTTAGACATATGTTATCATGCAAAACATATTCCCATATTATTCATTTTTGTGAGTAATTTTATAAAACCAAAACCTCAAAACACAAACTCAGTTCAAATTGAATTGAAAATTCTTATGCTTTGAACTGCATTCTGTCTCCAACAATTCTGTCTCTGGAGGTGAATAGCATTCTTTGTTATAAGTCCCTCAGAATTGTCCTGGATCATTGTAATGCCATTAATGATCACAGTTGATCATTTCACAATATTGCTCTTACTGTGTACAATGTTCTCCTGGTTCTGCTTATTTCATTCTGTATCAATTCATGAAGGACTTTCCAGCCCTTTCTGAAATCATCCGGTTCATCATTCCTTACAATGCAACAGTATTCCATCACTATCATATACCACAATTTGTTCAGCCTTTCCCCAATTAATGGATATCCCTTTAGTTTCCAGTTCTTTGCTACCACAAAAAAAAACCAGCTATAAATATTTTTGTACAAGTAGGTCTCCCCCCCTTTTTTAAATCTCTCTCAGATACAGAACTAGTAGTGATATTACTGAAACAAAGGGTATGCACAGTTTTTTGGACTTTGGGAAATAATTCCAAATTGTACTCCAGAATGGTTGGATCAGTTCACAGCTCCACCAGCAAGTGTATTGCTGTCCCAATTTTGCCACAGTCCCTCTAGACTTCAGTAATTTTTAATAGCAAGAATGAATCCTGAAACCAAAAAGGCGAGAACCATTACTTTGAATGGACTGCCTCTGAGCCTTGCTTTCTTCAGCCATAAAATCAAAATAATAATGCCTATGTCACTTCACCATGTTGTTAGGAGTTTCAATTTCTGGTGAATTTTGGCATTTTTTTTCTTTGAATATATTGCAAATAGTTAACACCTATCCTCAGCAAAGTTCAATGGCTTTTTGGACGTTGGTCAACATTTTGAACTTGTTATTGAAAACTTAACAAGTTCATTTACATTGTAACAAAATATTAAGTGCCAACTTTCTTCATGGCATAGTGTTAGGATCTGTGAGATATAAAAATAAAGTAAGCATAATTCCTACCATCAAAGAACTTATTATCTAATATGGTTAAAAGATAAGCACACAAATAAATACATTATACACTTGAATATAAGTACATGAGACACGTAGAGAAAGTATGAGAAATTGGAAGTCCAATAGCTTTGTCTTGGAGAGAAACTTCTGGGCTCTTCTATTCATCAAATTGTCACATCTCGATAGTAGAGGCAGATGTTATTACAGTGGATAGAGTGGTGGGCCTGAAGTTAGGAAGACTTGAATTTTAATCTGGTTTGGGACACTCACTAGCTGTGGGATCCTAGGCGAGTCACTTAAGCTCAATTTCCTCCATTGTCAGAATGGAGATAATAATAACACCTGTCTCTCAGGACTGTAGTGAAGATCAAGTGAGACAGTATTTGTAAACTATTCCTTCCTATATTTTTTGTATATCTTGAATCCCATTAATAAAATGTGATTTATAAGAGGAAATGCTAGTACAAAATTAGTGAGAAAAGAGATACTTTCAATCTTGAGAAGCTCCCAAGTTTAAAATTAAGAACAAATATTTAAAAAATTCTATAAGGAAGAAAGAGGTATTAAAGGAAAGATATATGCTTTTATTAAGTACTTACCATGTGGCAGGCACTGTACTAAGTACTTTGTAAATTTTATCTCATTTGATCCTCACAAAGACCCCTGGGAGGAAGGTACTGTTATTATCCTCAATTTAAAGTGAGGATAATCTCACTGAAGCAGATAAAGGTTAACTGATTTATTCAGCATCACAATGCTATTAAGTATCTGAGGCTAGATTTGAACTCAGATCTTTTTGACTCCAGGACCAGTACTTGTACCACCTAGATGGTGGTTTAGTACTACTGAGATTTTAGTTTCTGTTCTGCAGTGATATAGTGAAACCACTTGTCCCTTTGCATACAGAGGCATATCACAAATGAATAACTTCTCCTCAGTGGAGCAGTCCATCATGTCTTCCATTTGAATGATAGATGCTTTTTGGTGAGTCATTGGATGTTTTTTAAAAGATTTATAGTTCTATAAAATTCAATGAGTCTCAAGCCACTAAAAGCTGTAGAGACCTCAAACCATTTTTTAAAACTTAGGAAACTGTCCTTTTTTCTTCCATTTCCCCTGAGATATGCTGATACCCTCGAATATTACTTTTTTATTGGGTTAAGAATACCTGAGCATATGTTGACAATAAAAGACATAGATATATCATCTATGTAGAAAGTTCCACTAAGCAAAAGAGGAGGTGGAAGCATTTTTCCCTCTTCCTTACCCAGTTGTTCATGGGTGAAGCTTGATTTCTTTTAATCTTTAGTAAGCCTCTATATCAGCAAATCATGCCCATTTTTGCAAAAATTAACTGAACCATCTCCCTACAGAGACCTCCTTCCTTCCTCCCTGGAGAAATTCTCTTCTCTTTATATTCAATAGCATGCTTCTTGTGGGAAGTCTACCAACTCTCTTCCCCCCAAGCATCTTCCTTCAAGGTTTCCTTGGGTGGGAATTTTCTCAAATCTCTCCCCAGTTGGGGAGTCATAATGGGCAGGTAAAAGCCTTCTCATGGTCAGGTATTTGATGGCATCTCTGGATTCAGTAACAATTTACCCTGTAAACAGTGGATTGCATTTGAATTTTTCAGATGGGTTTGGATTATCATATAAAGCTTCCAGTTCTTGTATAGTCTTCTTTTGAAATTGAAACAAACAAATGCCAATTTTTATTTCGAAACCATCCCACTGATCTCTCAGGTTTCTGTTATTCCTTTAAATGTCATTGGGTCAACCCAATACTTTGGCACATTGACTTTTTTTGTGGCTTCCACTTCCACGGAGACAAATAAATCTCAGGACCTTCAGTTTCTCCTCCTGTGCGATACTCTTTGTCGCTACTTAAAATCCCAAATTTCTTTCAAAGCTCATCTCAAATGCTGTCCTCTTCATGACATCTTTCACAATCCCACCAGTACAGGTGCCTCTCCCCCGCCATGGTACCTTATACAATAGGGTGCCCTTATCTAAGATTTTGCTTTCCTTCTTTTAGTTATCAACAGTCAACCCAAAGTGGCAGGCAGTCGACCCTCAGAACGTTTGAAGCCACTGCCTGAGAAGCAAGCTGCAACAATCTGCCCATGCCAAAGGCTCTTTTGCTTCCACTTTAACTTTTTATACGGATTTTGTTTTTCATTTTGTGGCTAGGTGGGAGGTGCCTAGACAAGAGGCAAGAGAGGGAACATATATATGGGGGGTTAGCAGGCATTCACTTCATTTTGGGGGGTCTGTTGATATGGACTGTCCTGTATTTATTTGCATATATTTGTATATATGTAACACCTGTCCCAAAGCCCATTGGTATGGGACTCTTTATTCCTTTATGTAGGACAGGGCCTTCCTAGCCATCAGTAACGAGAGAACTTTATACCAATGAACTTTGGAATGTTGTTATATATATTTACATGTGTACATGTCTCTCATTAGAGAATATAAAATCCCTGAGGACAGAGAAACGTGATTCGCCCAGTTTTTTCAGTGAATATATTTTTCCTTTGGTTTTCTCACCTGCAAAGTGGGCACAATAATATTTGAACTTCAAGGTTACTGTAAGAATTAGATAAAATAACTATTTTGAATGAGTTATAAGTCATAAGATGTTATAAAGATGTCAAATATCGTTATTCATCTTGGGCACTGGTTCTCATATTTTTTCCATGATGGCAGAATCTTTCAATTTAAATAAAATTTTAGTGGAACCCTTCTAGAAAAATTTTCTAAAATTATTATTTCTTATGACCAGTAACAAAACAATATGGGATTCGTGAAACACACACATACACATACACATACACATACACAACAAATCTGAGTTGAGTATTCTTTGCAACCCAGATTGAGAAACATTGATTTAGACTAGAGGAATGTTAAAATCTTGAAGGAAGGGGCTCTTCTTTTTCTCAAAGTATCCTTAGAACTTGCCATAGAGCCTGGTACATGGTAGACACTTATTAAGTGCTTATTGTTTGATGCATACTTATTAAAAGTTTGTTGGTTAATTGATTTGTCCCAGGTAAGTGCTCAGCAGTGGAACAATTATGGGCTCTGATTCACCCTCTTATGACTTACTCCTCCCATTTTACTTTCCATTTGGACACACTTCAATTTTGGGTGTGAGATGTTTACACCCATCTCAACTTTTCATTGCCTTTTCACTTAGTAGTTTTCACTTATTATTTCACTTATTATTACTTTCATAATTCTTCTGAGACTGTTGCATTATATGCTTCATAAATGTAGAAGAACAAGAGAGAATATTAGTGTTAAAGACATAAGAATTGACTTTGGGGAGCAGTTTGATGTTGTGAAAAGGATAGCTGAATTTTCCCCAAACAATTGGATCCATTCTCCTCCCCTATTCAATTCTTGGTCAGGGTGACTGTCAACATGCAGCCTGTTTCAAAGATTCACATATTGATGAGATTAATTTGACAGCTTAAAGTTCAACTGGATGTACTTATCGAGATAGCATGTCTTTTTCTTCAACTATCTTTTCCTAGTATGGGCAGTTAGATCATTTGCTTTCCTGTTATGAAATTTATTGATAAGTTTTTCAGATTAATGAGTTATCAGCAATGTTTTTTGGTCAAGAGAGTATCCAAACCTGTGATTTTATGAGTTTGGGATCTCCCAGAGTGAAAACTGCCCCCTCATGGTTACAGATATATTAGATGACCATGGATTGAATGCCTGGCCTGGAGTCACAAAGACCTGAGTTCAACTCCAGCCTCATTCACTTACTAGTTTTATGGCTGTGGTCAAGTCACTAAACTTCTATTTGCCTCAATTTCCTCAAGTCAATTAACCTCTGCTTGCTTCAGATTCCTCATCTGCAAGATGAAGGATGATAACCGTGCCTACCTCCCAAGGTTGTTGTGAGGATAAAATAGGATAATAACTGTACAGCGCTTAGCACAATGCCTGGCATATAGTAAGTACTATATAAATGTTAGCTATTATTCTCAATAACATCATCTGAGAGGGTACCTGAGGTATCCTCACTTCTGGGAACTAAATGTCTAGATCACAGTTATGTAGTTAGTTTGTGGCAGAGGCAAGATTTGAACCCAGATTTTCAATGATTCCAAGGCCATATTTATCTCTCTACTATGCCATGCTTCAGATAGAGGGACCTTCGAAAATGTCTTATCATTGATATCTCTTTCACTTGAACTTTAGGCAGGACAACCTCTTTTATCCTCAAGTATATTGTCTTCCTGTTCAACATGCTTCCAAAGTCTTCACTCTACAGATTCTTGGCAGAGTTATCCCTATTGCTTTGTCCATTATGGAGTCAACATCCTTTTAATAGCTAGCACTGGAACAGTGCTTTTCATCTTTGCCCAGTGCTTTACATATGTTATCTCGTTTAATCCTCAGAACAACTCTTAAAACACTATATCAGTGCGAGCTATTATTTTCAATTTTGTTCATGGTAAATGGAGATGTTTGTAAATGTAACCCTCATTTCAAATGTCTTTTTCACAGTCTATAAATATTGTTTCTGTAGCTTTAAGAGCCATATGGAATGTTGAGACAGTTTTCACTGGCATATGTGAGGTTATGGTTAAGAAATGTCCAACTATGAATTGCTTCTTGCTTTGGAGTCAGGTGTGTCCTTTTTGATGTGATCTATGAATATCTAAGAGAAACCTGTGGAGAGGACAGAGGAAAAGGTCATAGGAAGTCTCCTCTTCTTCACAACCATCCTAAGAGAAATAAAGAATCTTTAAAATGCTAATTCTAAGAAGAATTTCCAAGGAACTGGCAAGTATAAGATGTTGGGGGAAAGTTTCTTATGATTACTGAAAAAAAAAAGACAAAGAAAAGAAAGAAGAGTTTATAGCCTAAAAGATGAAATTAAAACTCTTATCTCAAGGGGAAATATGAAGGGATTTTTCAAGAAAGTTAAATCAATAACTGGAATGAACTAAGTTATGGAAGACTTTCCAAACAGGTAAAGAGGTATCATCTCATCTTATATTGTGGATCTGATGTGACTAAAGATGCCATCCGGTAGAAAAATATTATAAATAACTATGACTTTTGATTTTGTTTTCTAATGAATTGTATACATTTAATTATTATATTTTCTAATGGGATAGAGGGTTTCTTCAGTTGTTTATTTTTAACCCTTAACTTCTGTGTATTGGCTCCTAGGTGGAAGAGTGGTAAGGGTGGGCAGTGGGGGTCAAGTGACTTGCCCAGGGTCACACAGCTGGGAAGGGTCTTAGGCCAGATTTAAACCTCGGACCTCCCGTCTCTAGGCCTGACTCTCAATCCACTGAGCTACCCAGCTGCCCCCGTTTATTCAGTTTGTTAAGTAATATTTAATGAAGTAAGGTGAGACAAGGCAATTAATGAGAAAGAGTATAATTTCTTAATTAGAAAATATTCAAAACACTTATGGAAAGCTGTATGATTTCAAAACATTCAATTACAAAATAATGTCCAAAATGTGGGTCTGCCACTGTTAGGTCAGAGGTGACATGTAAGTGAAGTATAGATGGACACCATCATTCTTTTATCTGGTTTTAGGCAGGCAGGACTGTCTGTGTCTATTCTAACCAGCTACATAAAGGTGAGGTGAACACGTAGGTTGGTGGTTCTTTTTCTCTTTCTATTCTCCCTTTTGGAGTATGAATGCCATTTTTACTTTGAGATTAATTGTCTTAGTTGTAGCTCATGTTGAATCTCTTGAAAACCCGTCCTCCTGTCCTTCTATCTTTCCTGGGTTTGGGCAATAATGCAGTTTATAATCTTGCTCCTTTGTTAGAGTTTCAAGGAGTTAACATTCAAAATTAGACCATTCAAAAATGATGAAATGAGGTGTGTATGCTAAAAATCAGTAGGCTGTAGCACATGAGAGGTCATGATTTGCACTGGAAAAGTGGAATGTGGACTGGAAAGATGACCTCTATAGTCCCTTTTGTCTCTCAATATTTGATCTTGTTTTTGTGGAGATTAAAATTAATATACAAGAACTAAGTATTATATTTTATAAATTTTATTATTAATAATAAACTAACATAAAAAAGCTAACTAAAATGGTACTAACCCAGCCTGCTTGTGAGAGCAAAAGAAAAAGAGGGAGGAGTTACAGCAAACTATATACAAATGTGTTGGACGCAAACGTGGAAAAAGGGGAAAGCATTCTTGGTAAATCAGAAAGAAAGTTTTGGGTAATGTAGCTTTAGGGCTTCAAGATATTTCTAATTATACATTTTCTAGGAAACATATGATCAGAAAAGAAAGTGACAAACCTGCCATCTAGAAAAAATGGTGGTAACTTATTTGTTAAAATGGTATCATTGAAAATTAAGAAACCCTAGAAAAAAGGGTTCTTGACTTTTTTTGGTCATGGACCTATTTGGCAGTCTGGTTAAGTATGAATTCTTACTCAGAATTTGTTTTAAAGGAATAAAAGCAAGTAAAGAGACTTACCAAGAAAACCATTACGCTGAAATATAGTGTCACAATTTAAAAAAAATTTATGAACCCCACATTAAGAATCTCTGCCCCAAAAGACCTCCAACATATGAGATGTATGTAGGGGAGACTGTGGTCAGATTTATTCAGGATGAGAACATATGAATGGATGGTGGCTTGTCCTCATCAATGAGATCATGAAAGTGGTGAAATAAAGAAAGAAGAGAAAGTAGTCTTGGGAATACCAGAAAAAGGACAATAGGCTCATGTTAATTATTTAAATTACCATCATTTAAAAGCTAACTTTCTGTGGTGGGAGCCTCTTGAGTTGTAATGACTCTCAGTGTATTTTTCCCTCATCCAGATGGCTAGAGGAGGAATGGAGGAGTGCTTGCATGAGATGACTCGAATTTAGCAATTTTTATCCTGTCCTTCCTTTATAGTGAATCTCAGGCTTGTCATTGTAGTGTCTGGCTTTGGTCCAGTTTTGCTAATGTACCACATCATGCCAATATATTTCTTTCTGTGTTATACAGACTGCTTTGCAGTTTGCCGAAATCTAAATCAAATCCAAGTTTGAAATAAAGATGTGTTTAACATGCCAGCCTGGGAAAAAAAAGTCAGTAAAATGTGTAAATGAGCTGTGTGAAAAATATACATATACATGCATATATTCATATATATACACACATGCAGACACACACACACACACACGTGCACCCAAGCCTTGAACCGAGCACATTGGGTGCAACACATCAAGGCAGAGTCATTCAAATGCAGGGAATGTTTGCTTCTACTTCTGGCAATGCAGTCTGTTTACAAAACGTAAGAGACTGTTAAGTTGGTAAAATTTGGCTCTTCCTGCAAATACATTGGGATTTTCTAAAAGGGAGAATTAAAACACATAAATCTGGATAATTTTGTGTTTAGCTACTTTCTTCCTAAGCATTGCCTGTTTGGCAAAGCCAAAGCAATTGGGACAAACAAATAAAGACTTAGTTTCTTTTCTAGAAACTGTTAGTATGGCGTAGGACTAGGAAATAGTAGTTTGGATGTAGTAGCCCCTTCAAATCAATGCTGATGTAGGGCATATCGCACCTCCTAGAATACAGGAGTAAAAGATCTTTAGAAATGTTCAGGTTAGAGAATACCTGGCAAATTGAAATGTATGCAGTGTTCCACTAGATAAGAATGCCAGACTGGAAATCAGGAAAATTCATCATTCTGAGTTCTAATCTGGTCTCAGGAACTTGGGAGCTGCATGACCCTGAGTAAGTCATTTAACTCTGTTTGCCTCAGTTTCCTAATCTGTAAAATAAGCAGAAGAAGGAAATGGCAAACTGCACCTGTATCTTTGCCAAGAAAACCCCAAATGGAGTCACAAAGAGTCAGGAATGGTTGAAAAAAAGTCTGAACAACCGAAATTTAATACACACTTGTGTGTATTTATTTAGATGTTTTCAAATTAGTAACACATGATAATAAATAGACAAATTTTGCACAATTTCACCCTGATTTAAGTCTGTCCCAATGAAAAAATATAGAGCCACCAGAAGGCTTGCTTTTTTTTTTTCCAGTGAGAATGAGATTCACTCTAAGTTGAGAGAGAGCATTTGTCCAAATATTTATTTTTGCCGGAATATGTCAGAGTCCTTAAGCCTGTAGCTTATCTTTGTTTGTTTCATTTCTTAGTGAAACAGGTAAAAAGATGTAATGCGGACTGAGAGGAAGGGCTATTCCTTTGTTGGAAGAAAGTGGCTTCTGTTTTTTTTTTTTTTTTAACTAAGGATTTTTCATGCCTGCCTGCTGTGTAGTGCTATCAATGGGTTGTAGATCCTAATTAACAGTAAATGAGAGATTACAAGATAACCAAGTTCCTTCACTGATATCTTTGAAGTTGTCTAGGAATAAGAGCTAGGAGTAAATGTTTGCTTTTCTTAGCATCTATGAACTCTTGCCACAGGCAGTTAACAAAGGCATTAGGTTATCATGCTTCTTTTGCTTATTAAATGTTAGAATGATTGTTAAAAAGAAAAAAAAAAGGTACTTGTAGAATTACAGTCAAATCCTATATACGTAGGGGTGGAGAGGATGTCCCCTACCGAAAACGTGTGTTTCTAGGAAATGATTTTTGTCTCTTAGCACCTGGCATTCAGTATGGCAAAGGGAACAATGAACTTAAAAATTACCACAGCTGCGTGTGTTTGCTTTGGTCGCAGCCTCTCAAAGTCATCAGTAAGCATAGGTAAAGTGGGTAAAAAAATGAATCAATGACATTTCTTTGATTTGTTGTAAATATTGAAAGTTGAGGTCTAAATCTGAAGCCAGGAGCACTTCAGCAGCTATTCCCAGGGTGCATTGCCAAATACAGCATCTGAAGGCACCAGGAAAAGTTCAAAATGTAATTTTGGGGTGGAATTGCCATTTGGAATGGAGGCCAACTTTATTTTGTGGCTGGATGATATCCGTGAAAAGGAATATTCTGGAAGGAAGGGTCCCTGCCCACCCAGTGATAGAAGCGAAGCAACACTTGATAATTACACACAGAGGAGGTTTCCCTTAAATAAAAAGTAAACTCCTTTAGGGCAGGAATTTGTATATTTTTATCTCCAGTACTTAGCATGGGCACTGGCAATAGAAAGCAATCAATAAAAGCTTACTGACTGTTTGACAGGCCCCATCACATACTGAAGTTTCTCTTAGACCATATGCTCATAATTGTCTGGAATTACTTTCAAGGAACTAACTTTGAAAGATGAGTTACTCCATATTTTTTAATTGGATAAAAAGATGGATTCTGGGCTTAATTTGTCATTGATTTGAGAGACGTATACAGATTGTTAGGTTTGTCTCATAGTTAAAGGAATCTGAGATGAAATGATATTTTATTTTTCATCAGAAATTATAACTTTGGCTCATTTAACCCAATTATTGATCATGAGAGTATTTCATAATAATCTTTATTGTTACGATTGATGTTTTCAACACATTTCTTGGTCTTCCTGTGGAGAGGACCTGCTTTCAATGCTGTTTAATTCCAATAAAAAATGAACTGCTGTCAGGCCTGATGGATGGAAAGCTGTCTAAATGGTGAAAATGAGTAACTAAAGCAGGATCCTAGATTTGGGGCTGCAAAGAATCTCAGAAGTCACCCTTCGTTTTGCAGATGAGGAACTCAAGTCTCAAGAGGTTAAGTGATTTTGCTCAAGGTGATGAAGGTAGTAATAGTTAGATGAGTTGGGTTTTGAACCCTTCCCCCAAATCAA
This sequence comes from Gracilinanus agilis, assembly GCF_016433145.1. NCBI lineage: Eukaryota > Metazoa > Chordata > Mammalia > Didelphimorphia > Didelphidae > Gracilinanus > Gracilinanus agilis. The sequence goes on along the minus strand of NC_058130.1, from coordinate 32,368,061 downwards.
TGATCTTTTTTTTATTCTGCTCCATTGTTTCTTTGAATACCTCCTCACTTTTTTTCTGCACTGAAGACTTTACCAAAATTGCTTGAGAATTGAGGAAATTATAAGCGAGAGAGACCATCCATCCAATTTGCAAATTGACAATTTTCTAAAGGAACAGTTTTCTCTGCCTCTTTCTGTCACTCTTAACTGGCACAATTCTTTTGCCTGCTTGAAAAATATAACTAGTTGGTGGCAGGAGACAGTATGAACTTGGAGTAAGGAAGAGCTGGGTTTGTATATGTCCCAGAATTTTTTTTCTTTAAAAATCTTCATTCTATGTCTTTTGATATCTTTTCTTATGAAATCATCTTTATTACCAAATATATCTTTCCTTCTCCTTCCCAGTGAGCCTTCCTGTAGAAAGAATTAAAGAGGAAAAGGGAAAAAAGAAATCCAGCAAAACTACCACATTTATCAGCTCTGGCAATATATGCAATATTCTGCACCCATAATTCCTGGCTTCCATAGAGAAAGGAAGGGGATCAATTTTCAGATGTCTTTGAGGCCAGGTCATGTTATTATAATTATGTTATTGTTCATTCTTTTCAGAGTTCTTTGGTTTTCTTGTTAAAGATATTAGAGTGGTTTCCTGTTTCCATCTCCAACCCATCTGACAGATGAGGAAACTGAAACAAACAGGATTAAGCCGAGGGTCACACAGCTAATAAGTGTCTGAAGTCTGATTTGAATGCTGAGAAGATGAGTCTTCCTGACTCCAGGCTTGAAACTCTATCCACTGCATCACCTTATTATAATTATACAGCATTTATTTGTGCTGCTATTTTTTAGTTGGTCCTTCCATTTACATGATTAATTGTGAGTGTGTGTACATATATGTACATATGTATGTAAATATAAGAGTGTGTATATGTATAAATATAGAGTTTTCCTAGTTTCACTTGCTTCGCTCTGAATCTATGCGTATATTTGTTCATGCTTCAGAATGGTTCATTTTTACATTTCTAATAATGATAATTTCTAATAATAAAAAGTAATTTTTAATTTCTAAAATAATAAGGTAATATTTAATTAAATTCACATATCACCATTTTTAGTCATTCTTTAATCAGTAGGTATAGACATTGTTTCCAGATTTTTTGCTACTACAAAAAATTGCTGCTATGAATATTTTTTTCTATATATGGTACCTTTCTTTCTGCCTTTGACCTCCTTGAGGCATGTACTTTACAGTGGCATCTCTGGGTCAACCGATATGAATATTTTAATCACTTTCTTAGTAGAGTTCCAAATTGCTTCCTAGAATATAATAGTTGAACTAGTTGATAGCGCCATCAACCATGCTTTACCATAGCAGTCTTTTCCACAGCCCTTTTAACATGGACTCTTCTCATTTTTGCCCATTTGCTAGAGTAGATTTGATTTGCATTTCTCTTATTAGTGATGTCAATCTTAGATGCTTAAATGAGATGTATTATCCTTTACATTGAACCTGCCTCCAGTTTCCTACATCATCAGATGAAATAAAATATAATATTTATAAAATACTTTATAAATCTTAAAGGGCTACATCAGCATCAACTAGTATTATTCACCTTAATTGTTCATCTTCTGGTTTTGACAGCCTGTAGAAAAAAGATTGGAGAATGGAGGCAGTTATATGACTGGTCACAGGAGACACCACTAAGGAGTAATTGTTGGTAAAGGACACATCACCAGGATTCTGAGTATCAAGATTAGAGCCATGCTTAACTTTGACCATTGGACTGGCCAAGGAATATGTGACTGAGCGTCATTAGAATGGGGTTTTCTACTTCTTTGTCTCCCCCTCCTGGTCTCTCTGGCTTCCTTTAGCTTCTCAGCTAAAAATCCATCTTGTCCAAGAAGCCTTTCCCAATCCCGCTATACTAGTGATTTCCCTCTGAGATAATCTCCAGTTTATCTTAGGTGTAGCATGTTTATATGTAGCTGTGTCTGTGTCGTTCTCTCCCCATCCTCCATTTAACTATGCCTTAGTGAATAGAGCTCCAAGCCTTGAATCGGGAAAACTTGGGTTCAAATATGGCCTCAGATACTTCCTAGCTGCATGATCCTACTCAAGTCTCTTAACCCCCTTTGCCTAGCCCTTACCCTTTCTGTCTTAGAATTGTTACTAAAAGAGAAAGTAAGGTTTTAAAATTTTAAGAAATCCTGGAAAGGAAGGAACTTTCCTCTCAATGAAGAAAATAGGGAAGTAAGTAGGGTTGTTTCTTCCTAAAGCATCTCTGATTCTATTAAAGTTCCAATTCTCTCCATGGCATTTAAGCCACACTTTTTTTTAGTGTTAAAGAATAGAAAATTAGTTTTAATTGTTACTTATGAGGCACCATATGGCTACTCTGTAATTTTGGCTTCCCATGGAGAGGCATGTGCATATGGAAAATGAAATTAATTGGAAATCACACCCTGAAATCTATTATTAAGTTAATATAGCTAACAGCTTGTGGGGTGTCCTCATCCACAGCATGGTGTAATTGCACACAATAACGAGGAACCATAAACCGTTCTAGGACACTTACAGGGATAAAGAGAGGTCAGGTGGATTGTCTTCACAAAGGAATATCCTAGATGGGAGCTGCTCCATCTACCATTGGAGGTCTTCTCGCTGGGAAGAAGCAATTTTATCCTATTTAAATGGATGCATCCGTAGACCTTTGGGAGATAGAGAGCCAAGTGCATTTTTCTTTAAGTTTCACAGAATAAAGTTGCAGTGAATTAAGGTAACTTTGGGTAGAACATTTGATGCTGTGCTTCAACCATCAAGAACCAGTCTTTGTGCTCTATAGTAGAGTATTTCACAGTATTTAAGGGAAAAGTCACAAGATATAAGAGATGGATTCCTGGAGCGCTGGATGTATGGTCAGGGGTCTTTTCTTACTTCTGTAATCATGACAGCCCATTTAAACATAGTTTTTGTATATTGTTGCCTCCATCAGGATGTAAGCTCCTCAAGGGTGCAGAGGCTATGTTTTTGCCTTTCTTTTTTATGCAAGGCACTTAGCCCAGTGCTTCCTACAGAAGACACTTAATAAAAATTTGTCAATGAACTCACTGAAGACCTGGGTTCAAATTATGCCTCTAATTCCCATTATTAGTCAATCAAGAAGCACTCATTAAGGACCTACTATATGCTACTCATTGTGTTAATGACTGAGAATTTTTTTTCAAAAGAAAAGGCCATATTTTGGCTCTACACATTGTATCTAGATGTCCCCCCCCACCTGCCTGGAATGCTCTCCTTCCTCATTTCCATCTAGTGGCTTCCTTTAAATCCCAGTTAAAATCCCATCATCCCCAGGAAACCTTTCCTAATCTCTTCCGTTTTAGTGCTTTTTTCTCTCTTATTTAGTTCCTGTTTATTCTGCATGTAACATGTTTGGATGTATTAATTTGTGCTTGTCTCTCTCTCCCATTATATTGTGAGGTCCTTGAGGACAAGTGATTGTCTTTTGCCTCTTTTTTTTTAACTCTTACCTTCTGTCCTAGAACTGGATCCAAGGCAGAATAATAGTAAGGGCTAGGAATTTGAGGTTAAATGACTTGCCCAGGGTCACACAGTCAGGAAGTGCATAAGGCTAGATTTGAACTCAGGATCTCTTATTTCCAGTCTTGGCTCTATCTACTAGCTACCTTTCCTCTCATTTTTGTTTGTTTTGTTTTGTTTTGTTTCGTTTTGTTTTTGCCTCTTTGTATTCTTAGGGCTTAGTACAGAATCTGGCACATGGTTGGTACTTCTTACATTTTTATTAACTACTCAACTGACATACAAGATACAGGCAGGTTACAAATACAAAAATGAAAGTCCCTGGCTTTAGGAATTATACATTTTATAAGACACTAACTGGAAACATAGAATTACATACAAAATATATTACTTTTACATTATAAAATAATATACCATTATTACTTTAATGCCATTACAAAATGTCATTTTGGAATTATTTGCATGCAATCGTTTGCAATTTATAATTAGTTGTATATAACTATGATTACATACAAAACAAATACAAACTAGTAGAATCTGGCAAGGCCTCTTGTAGGTAGTGATGCTCTGAGTCATGCGACGGTTATTGGTTGTGTGACCATTGGCTAGTCGTATAACCTCACTGATAATTTTCTCAAGAGTAAAATGAGGGGTTGGAAAAATGGAGCCTTTCCACTCTAATTTTATGATCTTAGATTATTAGCCCATTCACAAGAGTGTTGGCATGCTCAAATGAGATTACGTCTATAAAATTTTGCAAACTTAAAGCCCTTAAATATAGAGCTCAGTTACTAGTAATAATACATATCCCTTGTGGGCAGTTGTAGTTCTGGGTTTCTTTTTAGTTAACTAATACTCCTCTCTTTTTCCAAAAACTTGCTGAGTTTTCCTGGAACTCAAAAGCCAACCTTTTTCTTTCTTAATATATAATAATATTTCTAACAGTAAATTCCAATAATATTTCCAACAGTAAAATGTGGAACATGAATGCATTCATGAAGGGTAAAAGGGTTGGTATGTATATCTACGGTGTTTACGTGTTTTATTCTGAAAGCAAGAAAGAGATGGAGATTGTGGAAAAATAATTTGGGTTGACAGCCAATTAAGGGAAGTTAAAGCTGGGGAGGAACAGGTGGGGTTTTCTTTTTGGTATGCAAAATGATGAGCAGTATAAAATAATGGACAGAGATTTAACCACGAGGGAAGACCACAGTTCAAGTCTTGCCTCTGATACCTGATGGCTCTGGCACCCAGAATAAGTCACTTCAGCTCCCAGACCCTCTCCTTTCATTTTGTAAGCCTTAAAGTTTCAGTAAAATTGCCAGTTTTCATTGGTTGAAGGAATTGATGAGGAGAATTCTGGCCAGATAAAATGTTTCACCCAGATTGTGCTCCTTTCCCTGTTGGTTAAAACAGCTCACAATTAGACGTTTTATTGATTGCAAAGCATTTCCATTTCCCTATGAGGGAGGGGGTACAGTTATTATTAACTTCATTTTATGTATTTTTCATGCTAAAAGCTTTAGCCTCTATGTTTTATTTAGCCTTCACAGTTTCTTCCAGTCTTGATGACTGTATTAATTAGTTTAACTTTGTATTATAGAATCACATGATTATAGATTACAGATGTAGTGGCAAACTTAGAGGTCTTCTAATCCAACTCCCCCATTTGATAGTGACTATGTGACTTGCCCAGGGTAATAAAGGCAGAATATACCAAAGCAGTCAAATCTGAGTTATATTTCAACTTTGTTTATTTTTTGACAAAGTTGTTAGACTGTGAGATCAGAGAAATATTGTAAATATAAATTGACAGTATTTTATCAAAAGGTTAAGAGGCAGCTCAGTGGCATAGTAGATAGTGCAATGGGACTGGTGTCAAGAAGACTCAAGTTCAAATTTGACCTCAAGCTCTAGTAGTTATATGATCCTGTGTAATTCACTTAAGTTCTGTCAGTGTCAGTTTTCTGGTATAAAAAAAACTGGAATAATATTACGAATTGACTCTAAAAACGAGATGTTTGTCAAGCTCTTTGTAAACCTTGAAGTGCTAGATAATTTTAGCAAAAAGATGATGGTGTTGGTGATGATGATGATGATGATGATGATGAAGGTGATGGTGATAATGGAGAGACATAGCCTTGACAGTAATATACTGGATTGTGAGCTGGCTGAATGCCCAGACCCAAAGAATAGTCATTCATTAATGGTTTAATGTCATTTTGGAAGGATGTGTCTTCTGGAATGCCCCAGGTAGCTGGTCTTGTTCTTGCACTATTTAGTATTTTCATCAGTGACTTTAATAAAGGCATACATGACATGTTCATAAATTTTGCAAATGATATGAATTGAGGATGCATAGCTAAAACATTGGATCAGAGACTGGGGATCCAAAAAAATCTACCAGGTTAGAATGCTGAGTTTAATTTAATATCTTGATGAATATAAAGTCTTACAATACTTTTTCTTTGTATTACTAGTCCTTAGCACCTCATATGAGTTTAATAAATGATTATTGACTCATTGATTTCTTTCAAAAGAATATTCTTCACAAATGCAGAGAGAGGGAGGTATGGCTAAGAGTAGCAGATTATCTGAACAAGGTCAAAAGCAGTTGTTCATAACCTGAAGTGCATAAAACTTTTTTTGAATTGCTATTTGAATAACTATATTTTATATCATTTGTTTCCACATAATTTTATGTATTTTACTTGATCTATTTGAGAACTTTATTCTGAGACGTCCATAGGTCTTACTGGACAGTGCCCAATGGATCCAAGATACACAAAAAGTGAAAAAACTCTTTAACTTGTGGTTTTAAGTTTACTACAACTTTGAAATGAGCCAATCACGTGATATGATAATTACAGGAGTTAATTAAACTTAGGCTGAAATAGAAGATGCATGATGTCCATAATTAAGAAATATAGAGTCCCAATGTCTTCTGTCCTGGTTAAATCATATCTGGAGAACTGTGTTCTGGGTGTCATTTTAGGAAGGGTAATCATAAATTTGAGTACATTCAGAGAATGACAACTGTCTTTGCTAAGGTCCTAGAATTCATGCCACAAGATAATTAGTTGATAGAATGTGAGAATTTTTTTCTTGGAAAGAGAAGACATGAGAAGATATCATAACTGTCTTCAAATATCTGAAGAATTGTCACGCGAAGAGCAAGTAGATTTATTCTTCTGGCCCCCATTTTTCCATTTGAACTTCAGAGTGGAGTATTTCTCATCTGTCCATGAATTAACAATGTCTACTCATCCAGGCTTGAGTTAACACCATTGAAATCCTCTTTCTGTTTGGTGATTGAGTAGGGAACCCTTAAGGCGTCCAGAATTACCCTTGCTTAAGAATTGATTCCTTACCAACACATCAAGCCCTATCCCAGCGTGGACAGTTTGCCATTTTCTGCTTCCCTTCTCTCCATCCAGACCTGAACTTCCAAGATTATGCCTCATTTTTTCATTTACTTATTGTGCAAGGGAGTTAATCTACTCAGTTTCTAGAATTCTATTCTGAATTTGAGCTCTCCTTATTGGTGGTCAAATAATCCACTTTAATTCACCATATCTAGAGGTCCAATATCTTGCTTCCCAGTTCATCTAGTCATCTACTAGGACACCAGGAAGTTATATGGCTCCTTTTGCCATTATCCACACATTATATTCCCTCTGTCCCAATGATCTACCTCTTGATCTTAGTGGGAAAATAGTCATCAAATCAATATTACTATTGCCAATGGAAAAGTCAGGGTAATCCACTAATCTTTAGTTCTATTCACAATTCCTGGGGCTTTTCAGACTAAACCTCCCCCTCCTTGGCCATTATTCCTCTCCTTATATTTGTGGCAACCTTCTATAAGAATGTATGCCCTTCTTTTAGTTTTAATTTTTTATTTTAATAACAAATTTCCATAAGTTTTCCAAAGTCATATAATCCAAATTCTCTCCCTCCATTCTTCTCTACCCCCTTCCAGAGCGAACAAGCAATTCAGTCTGGGTTATGCATGTATTATCAAGCAAAACATGTTTCTATATTATTCATTCTTTTAAGTGAATATTCTTATAAAAACCAAAGTCCTAAAATATATTCCCAAATAAACAAGTGATAAGTCATATGCTTCCTTCTCTAATCTGACTCCAACAGTTCTTTCTCTAGAGGCGGATAGCATTCTTTGTCAAAAGTTTTCAGAATTGTCCTGGGTCACTGTATTGCTATTATTGTGTTCTGTCACATTTGATCATTCCACAATATTTCTGTTACTGTATAGAATGTTCTCCTGGTTCTGCTTATTTCACTCTGCATCAGTTCACAAAGGTCTTTCCAGTTCTTTCTGAAATCATCCTGTTCACCATTCCTTTATAGCACAATAGTATTCTATCACTGTCGTATACCACAATTTGTTCAGCTATTCCACAATTGAGGGCTATCCCTTTAGTTTCCAAATGAATATATGTGTTTGATGGTAATGACTATCTCACTTTTATATTGGTGTCCTATACTGTGCCCAGTATAATGCCACAAAGAAGACATTATTGAAGGCTTTTGTCGATTGCTTCTCCAGGAAGATTTAAGACAGTCTTAATAAAAGCAGTGAAGGAAATAAGTTGAGTGAGTAGCTTTAGAATCAATTTAGGAATATTGGAGCATTGATATGTCACTAAAGTTCCATAACCTTATAGCAGGCCTAGCTATCTTGTTAATTTGATAAAGGGAGGTTTAAAACTTTTGTCTCAATTATTGATGTAGAAAGACACTGATGGGAATCTTAGTAAAATCTGACATTTTCTCTTTTCTCCTCATAATATTACCCATTTAAGAATCTTCAATTTGGGGCTTACCACTTATGTGGTAAGTAGCAGTCAGAGTAGGAAGAACTGAATTAAACTGAATTAATCTTTATAGCATATTTATACTCACTAGTGTACAGCAGTCCACAAATATGGAAAGTTAAGAGCAAGGGAGAACTCATATCATCTTTCATTTGATTATTTTATAATGCAAGAAGCATCCAGGTAGGGTAGGAGGAAGAACACTAGTTTTGGAGTCCATAAGTACTAACAAAAGTCCTAGGTGCTGGTACAATGAAAGGGTGAAAAAAAACAGTCCTTCCATATCAAGGAAATGATATAAAGTGTAAGACTTGGAATCAGAAAGAACTGAGTTCAAATGCTTCTCAGACACATTTTGGTTGTATGTGGTATAAGGCAAGTGATTTATTTTTAGCTTCATTTTCTTCATCTGTAAAATGGAGCTCATAATGGCACCTACCACAAAGCATTGTTGTGAGAATCAAGTGAGATCACACATGTCAAGCATTTTGCAAACTTTAAGGTGCTATGTAAATGTTTGCAATAGAACTGTAATAGGGATTTTTAATCGAGGAGAAAATAAGTGGTAAGTTTCTAAACTAATTATTCTTCCTTGGTCATCTCATCCCCTGTACCACTGCCACATGCACCACCTTAAAGCATCATTCTTTCAACATGGTCCTCTAATGCTCAGTTTCCCAATGGTTCCCCATTATCTACAGAGTTAAAACTCAAATTATTAATGTTTCACCACAATATGATCCCAGTCTAGATTAGATGGTTTATTCCCATTCTACCTCTAAATCTTTGATTTTAGGAATGAATTCCCAGAGCTGAACAGTTTCTAGCACATAGTAGGTACTTGATACATTCTTATTACTTGACTGACTTAAGGAAGGTAAGGCAAAAGCATTTATGAAGTCCTTAAAATGTGCCACGGATGACAATACACTGATTCTACATTATATATTGCAATCACATTAGGCTGCTCACCATTCCTCTCATGTGCTTTGCCCCTTTGTACCTTTGTCCCAGCTCCTCACTGTATTCTAAATATACTCTTCTCTTTCTTCAAAAACAAAACAAAACAGACCAAGTATAGTTGAATCGCCCAGTTGAATGTTTTATCCTAGAAGAATTCTTCCATGGTCTTACCTCTGGAGCAATGATCTCTTCTTTCTCTAAACTCTCATCTGGACATTCTTTGTATTTTTCTTTGAAAACGGCAATACCCATGCATATGACTTATGCCTTCTACCTGATTACAAGGGACCCTGTTTTATTTTTTGTTATATGTCCCAGAGCTCCTAGCACAATTTTTCATGTGGAGCAGGCAAAAGATGAGCATTTGTTGAAGTATCTCTAGCCTCCCATAGGTCTGCCATCCCCTGCTGTGTGCCATGTTTTTATTTATATTTGGATAGTTCATTTAGTTACAAGGCCTATATTTTCTTCACTTGTAGCCCATTCCTTTCCGATATCTGTAACTGTCATCTGGCATCATTGTCCTTGGCACAGTCTCCCCATTTCCTGGTGGCACAAACATAATTTGGCACCATCTGGAGCTGGTTAACTTTAGTCCTCATTAGTCGACTGAGAGTTACATGAACATGGTAGAGCATTCTTTTAGCATGGATTCCCAGATCCGAGAAGTCCCTTTGTATCCTGAAGGGGCTCACTTTTGTACCCTCTCACCTTTTCTCTTTCCCCTTTGCACTCCTCCTCCCCTCCACCTCATCCCTTAACCCTTCCTTCTCCCCTTCTGTTCTCCTAGCTCTGCATTGCTATCTCTGTTGCTAACTTCTTTTCTCCTTTCTTCCCTCTTTATTCTTCCCTCCAGTCTCTTTCTTCTTCTCCTGTCTTCTTTCTCCCTTGTCTTTCTCTTCTCTCTCCTCTCCTATCTCTCTGGGTATTGTTTCTGTTGTATTAGCTGACTTTTCCTTTCTACTCTCTGTTCCCTTCTTCCTGCCTCTCTGCCTACTCCTGTTCTGTCTATTTTCTGACTATTTCTCCCTTCTCACTTTCCTAGCCATTAGAGAACCTAAGGCAACCACCCTTGTGAAACGTAAGGTAATTACTTCTTTTGAAGAGGCCCAAATTAAATTAAAAGTTATTACCGACTGACATAAGGCATAGACAATGATGTGAAAAAATAAAAGGAGGGAAGCCTTTAAGGGAAAAAAATTCCCATCACAAATCACTCTTAGAAAGAGCCTTTATAGCTTCATTCTATACCAGAGACTGCTTATATCAGTAGGTTTAGAACAGAAATTGAAGATTTTCTGTACTTGAAGGCACTATACAAGATATCAAGTCCAGTGACCTCATTTTATTTTATTTTATTTCTTTTTCTTATTTAGAATATTTTACATGGTTTCATGATTTGTGACCACCCCACCCTTGCTATTCCTTCCCCCCTCCCAGAGCTAACAAGCAGTTCCATTGGGTTATACATGTATCATTGTTCAAAACCTATTTTGATATTATTCATATTTGCAGTAGAGTGATCTTTTAACATAAAAACCCAAAGCATATCCCTCTCACACTACATGATTGATCATATGTTTTCCTTATGCATTTCTGCTCCCACAGTTCTTTCTCTGGTTGTGGGTAGCATCTTTCTCCTAAGTTCCTCTGGATTGTCCTGGATCATTGCATTGCTGCTAGTAGAAAAGTCTTATTATATTCGATTGTGCCATAATGTATAAGTCTCTGTGTATAATGTTCTTCTGGTTCTGCTCCTTTTGCTCTGCATCAATTCTTGGAGGTTTTTCCAGTTCACATGAAATTCTTCCACTTAATCATTCCTTTCAGCACAATAATATTCCATCACTATCAGATACCACCATTTATTCAGCCATTCCCCAATCGAAGGGCAGACCCTCATTTTCCAATTTTTTGCCACCACAAAGAGCATGGCTATAAATATTTTTGTACAAGTCTTTTCCTTTATTATCTCTTTGGGGTACAAACCCAAGAGTGGTATATGACTGGCAATGATCTCATTTTAGAGATGCACAAACAGACCCAGAGACTTTCAGTTAAAAGACTGAGCTTCGCTTAATGATTGCCACAAAATAAGTCTGTAATGAATGCTTTTAGATTTGTTAAACAGTTTGCCCAGATTCACACAACTAGTGAGTATCTAAGGTGACAGCTGATGTGTGTCTACTTTTGGATAACAGAGAGGTCATGGTCATTGTAAACCCAGCTCTCTTCAAGGCTCAACTCAGCTGCCCTCTTCTCCAAGAGGTTTTTGTGCTGATTCCTCTAGATACTAGTGATTCCTACTCTGCTTAACAATTTTTAAAAATATTCTGTATTTATTGTGTAATTGCCTTCAGTTACATATTGCTGTGCTTCTTAAAATCAGGAAGCATTTGGGATTTTTTTTTGGGGGGGAGTATTCTTATTTCTAGATTTTAGTCCAGATTCTTAGCACATAATTGGGGTTTAATAAATGTTCATGAATTGAATGGAATTGAATTATATCTGCTAAGTTTGGTTTGAATCGAGGGATTCAGTTCCAAATTAAGATGTGCTAAAATTCTGCATCTGAATAAAAAGTCAAGATAAATGTTTTAGAGTCATACCTTTTGCAAAGCACTTTGTGGGTACATTTTTTGTTCAGTTGTTTTCAGTTGTAGCTGACTCTTCTTAATTCAGTTTAGGATTTCCTTGGAAAAGATAATGGAGTGGTTTGCCGTTTCCTTCTCCAACTCATTACACAGATGAGGAAACTGAGGCAAACTGGGTTAAGTGACTTGCCCGGGATCGCCCAGCTAGAAAGAATATAGGCTGGATTTGAACTCAAATCTTCCTGATTCCAGCCACTGTGCTCTATGCAAAAATACTTTAATGGTGGCAGAGATGACAAAGTCAATTTTTGCATCAAGAAATCTGTGTCTAAAGCCTACATGGGCCTGTTGGATGGGGAATGGAGGATGGGGGACAGTGTTAGACTTTATTTCTTAAGACATAGTTTTGCTTTCCGGGTAGTTTTGTGTCAAAAAAAAAACTTTGCATGCATTAAATACCTAAAGTCTGGTATCAGAAATAAAGACTGGGGATAATTATACTGTCACACCAGAGAAGCTTTTTGTTAAAAAATGGCATCCCTTGCTTCCTGATCATGAAAGCCTGGGCCTGGGGCCATGACATCTAATCCTTTCTTTGCCTTGGGTCAGAGATTTGCTTCTGGGAAGCCAACTTTTCTGAGGGAGACAGACGGAGCTGTACTGGACTACTCTGAAGGGAAAGGAAGTAATGGACCTTTGATGCAATTGCATTTTGATAGCTCACCTATACTTTATCAGAACAGGCCAATTTTGAACAATTCCTATTGAAGGCAGCATCCTGCATAGTCATCAGATCTCCCCGTTCAATTGCCACCTTCCCAGCCAGTGATTGCCTGAGGAAGTCTGCAGAAAGCAAATCACCTCCTAGCCCAGCTTTGTTTTGAAGAATGTTTGTCTTTTCGATGTGGGAAGGGAGCTTAACTCTAGGTCTCTCCTTATTCTCCCCAAATTTATAACATACCACCGAGCGATTGTAAAGGTCGACTTCGATATTGTGTTAGCTGATGATTCAGTGGATAGGGTCCCAGTCCTGGAAGTCAAGTCAGTCAGACTTGAATTCAAATCTAGCCTCGCATACTTACTAGCTGTGTGAATCTGGACAAGTCACTTAACCTATTTGCCTCAGTTTCCTCAATTAATAAATGAAGATAATAATGACACATCTCCCAAGGTTATTATGGAAAATCAAATAAGCTATATGCTTTTTAAAAAGAGGACAGGGGCTTTGCACAGTACCTGATACTTCGAAGGCACTATAGAAATGTTTATTCCTTTCCTCCCTCCCTTTTTCCCTTTTAAAAATGCCCTTTAAAACTCTATATAAAATGTAAGGTCCACTAGAATTTTAGTTCTCTGAAGAGAGGAAATGATTGCATTTTTCTCTTGGGACCCAATGCTTGACATAATGTAGGTACTCAGTAAACATCTGTTGAATTGGATTAAAGGCTTTAATGAACATTATTTTTCAGGAGAGAAACAAATCCCATTCCTACTCATGCTTTATACCTTTATGAAAAATCTGTGGATTGGGGCAACTAGGATTGCTCAATAGTTAGAGCACTAGGTTTGGAGTCAGGAGGACAGGGTTTCAAATTTTACCTGGGGGGGCAGCTGGGTAGCTCAGTGGATTGAGAGTCTGGCCTAGAGTCGAGAGGTCCTAGGTTCAAATCTGGCCTCAGACACTTCCCAGCTGTGTGACCCTGGGCAAGTCACTTGACCCCCATTGCCTACCCTTACCACTCTTCCACCTATAAGTCAATACACAGAAGTTAAGGGTTTAAAATGAAATTTAAAAAAAAAATTTGACCTGAGATATTTCCTAGCTGAGTGATCCTAGGCAAGTCACGTACCCTTTTTGCCTAGTCCATGCCCTTCTGTCTTGGAAGTTTTACTGAAACAGAAAATAAGAGTCTTTTAAAAAAATCTGTGGATTGATGAGGAGCATGGGGATGAAAATACAATTTGAAAATGCTTTTTACTGAGTTTGAAAAAACACCTTCTCTCTTTGTATCTTTATTTGTTTATCACCTCCTTTGAACTAAAAAGTCACTTAGGGAGGGATGGCTTGTAGACTTCATGAAAGTTCCTTCTCTTCCCCACTATTCACTTAATTAGCCTCTTAATTCAGCTTTTACAAATTACAATGCTATAATTTTAATCCATTTCAACAAAAGTGGATTAAATTTGGCAGCTAGATAGTTCACTGTATAAAATATTGGACTTGGAGATAGCAATGCCTGAGCTCAGATTCTAATAACTTAAATCTCTCCTAGCCTCAGTTTCCTGCTCTGTAAAATTAGAATATGAATCACACTTAGTTTACAGTGCTTTTGTAAGAATCAAATAATACGTGTGAAGTGTTTTGCAAGTGTCTTTGTAAATGTGTGTAGACACACATATATAATATACATATTGTTCATGCTAATAATTATCATTATCATTATGACTATCATCATGATTATCATATTATTATACATCTAGAAATGACACTTTATTTAGTCCAGCTACTTAGCTTTATGTTTGAGGAAGCCAAAGCCCAAAGACGTTAATTTTTTGTTCTAGGTTATATAGCTAGTCAGAGTCAGGGAAGATCTGAACCAAAGATTTCTAATGCAAAGTTAAAGGCAAAGCTAAAGGTTCATTCATTCATTCATTCATTCATTCATTCATTCATTTATTTGTACATTATCATGAAAGTTGGTTGCCATGCTGAGACCAAAATCTTCTTCTGGTTCATGTTTTCTTCTTTTATACAAGAGATATAGACTATTGAGAATAAAACTGGATAGTTTGATAGTTTATTGAAAATAAAACTGGAAAGTTATTAACTTTGCTAGAATGATTTCCTGTCTCTGTGTGTCCTCATTTGTGCATTGTCTCCTTTGACCTAGAAAGGCTTTTAGGGAAGGATGACATCTGTCCTTGGAGATGCTGTAGCTCCTCCTGCACCCCTTACCCACATCAGTCTCTGTTAATTTAGCTGACTTTTAAAAATTACTTCCCTTGCATGAACCAAGGGCATCCCATTTTTCAGGGTGATACTGTTTTTAGAACTTCCTGACAGGTGTCCCAGGAAATCCTTCCAGATTGGCAATTTGGCTCTTTGCCTCCTTATTCAGCTTAAATCACCTTGTGCATGTATTGTGACAGCCTCCTCTAACCTCATGCTGAGAGGCTATCATGCCAGGTCATTGGCACATATGAGGCTCTGGATGTTTCTACAGGACACCAACATCCTGGAATGAAAAGCTAACATTTCTGGCAGCCCTCCACATGCTTTATTTACTCATCTGGCTTTTTAATGTCATGTAGGCCTGGTCCCTAAAGACCAGCTTGATCAGGGCTGGTGGAAAATCACAGGGGCACAGATGTTGGTTTCTATTCTGAGAAGAAGGTTGTTTTAGAAGCACTCTTTGGGTATGAAAACTAGAAACAAAGTTGGTTGCCATTCATTAGGAGATGGCTAAACACATTATAGTCTATAATTGTAAGGAAATAACATTAGGGGGTAAGAATATGAGAAATTTGGAGAAAGAGGGCGAGACTTCTATGAAGTGAAGTAGCTTGAATAAGGCACAATTTAAAAAGGACATTTTCTATAATAACCAAATTAATAGAAATGAAAACTCCACAAATAGGCACAGGAGCACTGGAATTGGTAGAACTTCTTAGACCACCAATTCCGCTCCCTGCCCATCCTTTGTCACAGCCATCATCTGAGAGAAGCCACTCCTGTGCAGAAGGAATCGGGTATCCCCTTGCATTGGCAACCATTTGCTACACACAGGCAGACAAGGAATCCTCTCTGAAGCATCAAGACACCCTGAGGGAGAGACAGGAGGTCGCATGTGCCATAGAAACCAAATGCCCACCTCCACATTGACCACTCTCTTACCTCATATCCTGATGGAGACAAGCCAGGCCTCGGAGCCCTAGAATCTCGGAAATAATGATTCTTCTACCAACCCCGTTCCCTGAGACACCATCCTGGGAAGCAATTGCTGTGGAGGAGATACAGCCTGGCAACTGCTCCTGCATCTGTTACCACCACATTTAGTGGAGAAATAGAAAGAAAAGTTCTTGCCACCAAAGTTCTTAGCACTGTCAAATGGTGCAACATCAGAAACTGAGAGGATTTTACCTCAAAGTAAAGGCTTCATCTTCCTCCCTAATGAGAGCATCCTTTTAAAGCACTTAGCACAATGCCTGGCACATAGTAGACACTACAGTGATGCTTACTTATTCTCAGTGTCGGCTTTTTCCATCTCACTTGTTTTGTCTCCCTAATTAGAATGTAAGCTCCCCAAGGCTAGGGACCATGTTTTCTGTTCTTATCCTTTACTCTTAACACAGAATTTTGGACCGAGTAGAGCACTTCATAAATCCTTTTTCTCTGCATGCATTTATACATTAAGTAAAAGATAGCTGACTTCAGAATAATTACAATGAGCCATCTGGGCTCTGGAGAACAAAGAGTAAAACGCATATTTAGACTCTTGATTGGGAAGTGGGTGAGAGGGAGGTTATGGGTGGGTTGCATAAGTTGTCAGATGGTCTTTATGAATGATTTTTCTTTGTTACAATGGGAGAGGAGTGGCATATATCAGGAAATCACTGTGATCTAAAAACACACAAAAAACCCAATCAGTCAGTTTTTTAAAAGAATTTTAATGCCATTCAGTAAACATTTTTCACTATCCTGTCTGGTTTATTTTGATCATGATTAGGTTTCGTAATCAATTTTCCAGTTAAAGATTTAATTATCCTTAAGGTAAATACAACATTTTTAGGCATCAAGAATATTCAGATGAGGTGTGGTTTGACTCATCAAATAAGAAACATGATTCTCTCTAACTGCTACACTTATATGCGGTAGTACAATTGCATAAAGATGGCCCTAAATTTTCTTTTTCTTTTATTACATATGGAGGTTGGTCTGTGCCTCCTCGAAGTCATGATTTACATTTTCCAGCACTGGTTCGTGTCAAGGTGACTTTTTTTCCTTTTTCCCCCTTCCCCTCTCCCCACATAGATCCAACCTTCTTCCAAAAGTGAAATATGTTGCGTGTTGTCAAATCCCCAATTTCTTTTTTGCAATATTTGGCCCAGTTTCCCCACCATCAACTCTGTAGCTCAGCAAAGCATTCAAAAAAGATGCTGCAGTGGTCCAAAAGGAGACTTTCCCAGCTAGCTCCAGTGCCATACAGCTAATCAGAAAGGATGTGGTTTTGAAATCGGTCCAGGAAAACAGGTGGACATCTCGTTGACTCTGAGGGTTGGTATAGAGCAGGTTCTTAATGAGAGCATGAAGCCAAACTTTAGAATTGCATGATTTGATGTTTTCTGATGATGGAGTGCTTGACTTTGAGACTGGTGCTGAGTTCTTTGGCTATTTAAATCTTCGCTTCCTCCCACGAATTTCCCAGCAATATTGAATAATCACTTTTGATGGAAGCAATAAAAAACAAACTAAGGGCAGATAAGAAAACCAGCTAATGGTGTAACTAAAATGGAGAGATAAAGGATAGCGAATAAGGACTAACCCTGGCATTTTAATGGAATAAGGAATTCCCTGAGGAGGAGATATGCTCTACCAATGCGGGTTAACACATTCTCTGCAGCTCATAGATTTCGAGAGCTAACTAAACTACATTGAGGTTAAATGACTTGTTTAGGATCACACAGCCAGTCCAAGCTGAGACTCAAATCCAGGTTTTTCTGGTTTCAAGGCCAGCTCTCTATTCAAATATTTCTCTATTAAGAAAGGGAAAGGCAAAACTGCTAGCTCTGTGGTCCACACGCCACTTTAAAAGTCAATCCAATGTTATGGTTGTTCCAGTTTTCAGAAACTGCAAGGTTTCTTTCTGTAGGAGAACATCAGCCCAACCCCCATTCCCCTGCCTCCCTGTATTTAAAATTCAAGTGACAGACTTGGATTTCAAACACAATGAATAGATGAAGAAGAGCTATAAAAGCACAAGACATAGTCATTTTAAACTCAGGCAGTTTGAAAGAGATGTAATAAATTACATGGAAACCTTGTAGATGTGCTCATTTGAGGACAAGGGTTCTCAAAAGTCTTTTTGTCCTATTACCTCCATGAGTTAGGATATGCCCGTGGCTTACTGCATTCCTTTCAACTGGCAGCCTTTCTTCCTTCCAATCCTCTTTAAGTGATTATCAGTGATTTTTAAAATAAAATTATATTGATATCTTCTTTTTAAAAATTATCTAAATTCCCCCTTGTGTAGATCCCTTTCCTCTCTCCCAGAGAATTTTTAAAGGCAAACAAAAGAAGAGCAAAAAACCAGAATAACTTATAAATACACTGAAAAATATGAATATATATATATATATATGCATAATTATCCATCCCTGTTGATGTCAGACCTCTGCATGGAAGTGTGAGTAGGTGGGTGTCTTTTCATGTAACTTTTTTGGGATCAATTTTTTTTTTTTTGGTAATTTTCCAATAGTCATTTTCAGTTGTTTTGTAGTGGTAGATTTTTTTCCATTTGTATTGTAGTCATTGTATGTACTGTGTGTGTCTCTATGTGCACATACACATGTGCAGTCAATTACTTCATTCTGTATCCGTTCATATTGGTCATTCTATGCTTCTCTTTTTTCATCCTAGTCATCATTTCTTACAGAATAGTAATGTTCCAATGCATTTTTGTACCTTATTTTGCTCAGCCCTACCCAATCAATGGCATCAATTTTCTTTCAGATTCTTTGCCACCAAATAAAAAGTACCTCTCTAAATACCTATGGGCATTTTCTTTTTGTTGATGACTTCCTTGGTGCATATGCCTAGAAATGGCGCAGCTGTATCAAGTGACATGAGCATTTTAGCCACCTTATTTCCATAATTCCAAATTGCTTTCCAAAAGGTTATATTAATTCAAAAATTGACTTAAAGCCTAAAAAAAAAAAAAAAAACTAAAACTAAAACTAGCATCATGGTATCAGGAGAAAAGTCCTTGCGTGGGTCCCAAAGCACAAACCAATAGATTGGTTTCAGATCCCTGCCTGAATGATGGAGTGATGGTTTTATATTCTCCAGTTAATCCATAAGGCTTTATGAACTTTTTGGCTTTCCTACTTACTTTTTTTGTAGAAACTGCTGTAATTTTTCCAACTCTGGCACATATTTCCTTTTTTTTGTTTGTTTGTTTGTCTAGAGAGCCAATAGAAATTGGAGAAAATATCCAATCCTCTATCTTAGTGATCATGTCACTTGGTGAATATTATTAATATAATTATAATAATAGTTTTGCTATCTTTAAAAACTAACTGATAATTAACATTTATCCTATAAATTCAAGCTCTAAAATATCCTTGAAAATTCAGCAAATCAAATATTCTGGAACCAGATTATTACTGGAGTCAGAAATGTCATCCTTTGTTGTCTTTATAAACACTGATGTATAAAATCTTCAGAATGGTATTTCAATCTTCAAGTAGGAAAAAAAGCTTTCGAACTAGACATATAAGTGGAGATCAAAACCATGTGGGAACAGGATGGCACATACCTCATCCCATCATCCTGTCTGTTCCCAGTGTTGTCCTGAAAATGATTTTGGTGAGTCTGCTGAAGATGAACTTCTATCCTAAAACTTAACACAGTTTTAAAAAACAATCATTTTTTTCCAGTTGAGCAAGAGTATAGAATAGAGGGCAGCTAGGTGGCTCAGTGGATTTAGAACCAGGCCTAGAGATGGGAGATCCTGAGTTCAAATCTGACCTCAGACACTTCCTAGCCATGTGACCCTGGGCAAGTCAGTTAACCCTCAGTGCCTAGCCCTTACCACTCTTCTGTTTTGGAACTGATGCAAAGTATTGATTCTAGGACTAGAAGGTAAGGTTATTTTTTAATGAGTATGTAGAATATTGAATACAAAAAATAATTGTATAATAGTGACTCATTTTAGCACCTCTTCTTTGCAAACTCTTGGAAAAACATGAGAAAATGAGACGAAGATTAGTAATAATGTTTGGGTTTCATTTTATATCAATTGTATCTATTTTAAATTGTACAACTCAGTCTTTCTTGACTTTGGTACAGATTTTAAAGTCTTGAAAGGAGGAAGAGCAAAGGAAAGAGGGGGTAGAACACTCCATTCATTATTAGGGGGATTTCTCCTTCCTTTAGTTATTAGATGGGTTACTACATTCATTATTACCCTGAGTTTACCAATTCTCTGTTTTTGTGATTTGTCTGAACTCCTGATCCAGCAAGGCAGTTAGAGCAAGCTTTCTGGTGACTCCATGGACACACCATGTTGTTTTGGTTGGAAGTACTTTGGAAGTATATTGACAAGCAAGATCAGCACTGCTTTAGCACCAGCTCCAGCCCACCAGGCTGGAGACACTGAAACACCCGGAGCAAAGAGATAGATGTCTAGAAGTAACAAAGACCAATAATGCTTCTTTCAGTGACAGCAAAATCTTTGGATGTCACCCTGAATGACGAGGGGGCATGAGTTTAATGGCTGAAAGCCCTCTGAAGATCTAAATACCACCCCTCTGCCATCAATATATATGGCCACATAAACTTGAATGATTTTTCATTTAGAACTCCCAAGCTATTTACCTGTAAAATTAATCCAATCAAAGAGATAGTACAACAATTTCTAAATGAAACGAGAAATTAATAATGTTGAACAGATTCTGATAGAGAAACAATCAGAATGTCAAGTAAGAAACTCACAAACATGGTGAAAGTTTATTTCATTTCTGATTATAGACTCAGTCCCTTTTTCTATAACTTTCTGGCAGCATGATTTTATTTAAATTCAGAGATCTTTTGTTTTCTCAAATTCACCTAATAATAATTTTTAACATACATTTCCCAAAATTATAAGCTCTAAACTATCTCCTTCCCTCCCTTCCCTTCCCTTATTTGGAGATGGTAAGCAGTTTGATCTGGACCAAACATGTAACATCATGCAAAATCCACTTTCATAATGATCATTGTTGTAAGAACACACTCATACAAAATCAAAACCCTTGAATATCCTGAAGTGAAAGTGAGTATGCTTTTGATTTGTATCAGTCCTATTCAACAGGTTTTTCTCTGGAGGCGAATAACATTCTGGATCCTGAGTCTTTCAGAATTGTTCCAGATCATTACATTGTTTAGAGTAGCCACGTTTTCACAATTGTTCATCATATAATATTGCTGTTACTCTGTTCAGTGTTCCCCCAGTTCTGCTTATTTTGCTCTAAATTAGTTCATGCAGATCTTTCTAGCTTTTTTTCTGAAAGCATCCTGCTTATCATTTTTATAGCACAATAGTATTTCCTCACCAAGATATACCACAGTTTGTTCAGCCATTCCCCAATTGATGTATATCCTTTCAATTTCCAATTCTTTGCTACCACAAAAAGAGCTGCTATAAATATTTTTTACAAGTAGATCCTCCCCCCCTTTAAAAAATCTCTTTGAGATACAGACCTAGTAGTGGTATTACAAGATCAAAGGGTATTATAGCTCTTTGGATGTAGTTCTAAATTCCCTTCCAGAATCATTGGATCAATTCACAATGCCACAAACAATGCATTAGTGTCCCAGTTTTGCCACATTCTCTCCAACATTAATCACTTTCTTTTTACTATCATATTGGCCAATGTGATCGATGTGGGGTTGTATCTCATTTTTGTTTTAATTTGCAATTCTCTGATCAAGAGTGATATAGAATTTCTATATGATTGTTGATAGTTTTGATTTATTGATCTGAAAAATGTGTGTTCATACCTTTTGACCATTTGTTAATTGGGTAATGACTTGATATAAATTTGATTTAGTTCTCTAACTGAGAAATGAGACCTTAATTAGAGGGAATTGTTATTAATTTTTCCCAATTTCTTGTTTTCTCTTCCAAACTTAGTCACATTAATTTTCTTCATGCAAAACATTTTTAATTTAATGTAATCAAAATTATTCATTTTGCATCTTATAATGCTCTGTATCTCTTGTTTGGCTGTAAATCTTCCCCTCTTCATAGATTTGCCAGGTAAACTATTCTATGTTTTCCTAATTTACTTATTATACCACTCTTTATATATAAATCATATACTCATTTTAATTTTATCCTGATATAGGGGGTGAAATTTTGATCTGTACCTAGTCTCTGCCAAACTGTTTTCCAATTTTCCCACCAGTTTATGTTAAATAGTGAGTTCTCATCTCAGAAGCTGGGGTCTTTGGGTTTATCAAACACTAGGTTGCTGAGGTCATTTACCTCTGTATATTGTGTATCTAATCTATTCCGTTGATATACCATTCTATTTCTTAACCAATACCAGAATGTTTTGATGATTACTACCTCATAAACCCTTTGATCTTATAAACAGCATAACAACGTGGTATTGTCTACTCACTTTCATTCTCATTAGTGAAATTATCAATTGTTCCTATAATTTTTGACCCACTCCTTTTTTAGCATTGCATTATTTAGTTTCCAATTAATTTTTTCATGGATCTTTATTGCTTATCATTTTTATTGCATTATGATCTGAAAAGTATGCATTTGTCATCTAGGCTTTTCTTCATTTTGTTGTGAAAATTTTATGCCCAAGTTCATGGTCATTTGTTATGTAGGTGCCATGAACTGCTGAAAAGAAAGTATATTCCTTTCTATTCCTATTCAGTTTCTCCAGAGATCTATTAGTTCTAACTTTTCTAAAATTTCATTCACTTCCTTTTCTTCTTCTTGTTTATTTTTTGGTTTGATTTATCTAGGTATGAAAGGGGGAAGTCGAGTTACCCTACTAGTATAGTTTTACTTTCTTTTTTCCTCCTGAATCTTATTTAATTTCTCCTTTAAAAATTTAGAGGCTATTCCTTTTGGTGCATATATGTTTAGTATCTATATTACTTCATTGTCTATAGTACCATTTTAGCAAGATGTAATTTCCTTCCTTATTAATCAGATCTATTTTTCTTTACCTTTGTCTAAGATCATGATTGTTACTCTGCTTTTTTTTACTTTGGATGATGCACTACAAATTCTACTCTCACTCCTTAGATTTACTCTGTGTGTGTCTCTCTGCTTCAGAGGTGTTTCTTATAAGCAACATATAGTAGGATTCTGTTTTTTAATCCATTCTGCTATCTTTTTCTGTTTTATGTAAGTTCATTCCCATTTTCATTCACAGTTATGATTACCAACTGTGTGTTCTCCTCCATCTTTTTCCACTTTTGATCCTATTCTTTTACCTTTTCACTCTGTTCCTCCTTGAAAGTGTTTTGCTTTTAATCATCATCTCTTACTTCCCCTTCCCTTCTACTACCCCCTGTGTATTAAATATCTAGGATACCACCAGATTGCTGGAAGTCTTACATAATAGAGGTTTCAGAGAAGCATGGCAGGCATGATTCCTAACTGGCAGAAGTCAGGGAATGTGATGTGTGGGGCCTGAGATGAAACCTTGGCCAGTTGGAGGATCTTAGGGAAGGGTTTATTTAGACTGAGATTAAAAAGTCACTTTATGAAGCAGGGTCTCTCTCAGACTATCTCTAGAGGTACTAAAGCCTCCATCTCTTCAGCAGCCACAACTACTCAAGTCTAGTAAAAGAGAGTTCTTGCCAAAAAATTCCTTAGAATTTTGAATGGTTCAACATCAGAAAAGTTTCTGATTTCATCAGTAAAAATGAAATTAAAGAACTTTTTTCCCCTGAACCCCCAGCATTTTGTACCCCCAAATTTTCTGATTTAGTGTGGAAACCACCTGTATTGATTCTTTCTCATAAAAAATGAGGTCCTTGAAAGTAAAGACTGTGCTTTTTTTTTATTCCTCTAGACCTTGGTACAATGATCTGCACATAGTAGATGCTTAACTTTCATATGTTCACTCATTCTCTTATGAAATCTTATCTTTTCTAGCCATATAACATCTTTTGTATGCTTATGAATTTTATTATTTGAACCTAGTTAAAGGACTTTACCTTTATCATAAGAGCATTAAATTTCTTATCAAGATCCTTTGAAAAACATATTAGATGATTATAGAGAGAATATAAATCCAAGATAGCTTAAAGCTAATCAAATTCAAAACCAACTAAAAATTGGATTCATGTTCATTAAAAAAAAAACTTTTCTAGCCCTTTTTCATTTTTATCAGTGAAGCTTTTACTAATTTTCAGTATGGAGTACCTGTGTCTTTCATCACAACTATAAACCAGAGATCTCAAACAAACACGTGAACAATCTATCTTTTAATATTAATTAATTATTTCAGTATAAAAGTGGGATTTTTTGGAGGCAAAAAAATAATTTAGCCAAGTGATCATGTCTTCACTCCTTACATTCTCTGAATTTCTGCATTAAGTACTGATGAAAAGGACAAGGCTTGGACTATAACTAGACCTAAAATGGGAAGAAAAGAAGACTCCTTGGTGCATTGTCGAGGTCTACTCAAATTTTTCTTGAGAATCCCAAGTCATCATGGTCATCAATAGGGTTTCCTGTTACAGTGTTCTTGCTCAGATGCCTTTAGTGTTAAGTTTCACTTTAAAAAGAGAAAAGGAAATACTATTTTCTAACTAATTGCTTATTTTTCTCTTCTTCTCTCCAGATAGAAGCCTAAAGATAGAAGCAAAGTGTTTGTTCTTCATTAAGTAGCTATCCACAGTTTCCCAGGGAGCTGACGATTAAAATTATTTTAAAAGTATCAGAATGTTTTTGAAGTTACATAATCTGTTAGTGTTCCTTCCTAAAGACCTCCTGTAATGCAAAGAAAGAATTGGAAGTGTCAGCCTCAATTTCTTGTGCAAAATTTCAGTTCTCAGTTGAGGACTGTTTATTTGCAAAAGAAACTTAAAACACGTTATTTCAATGCAATAATATTAGAATTCATAGAACCACTGATTTTAGAACTGAGTGGAACCAAGAATTCATTTGGTCCAATGCTAATTATCTCTATCAACATGAATAAAGTAACCCAGAAATTCCCCCCCCCCTACTCCCCTCCCATGTTTTAAGGTTGGCAAAGCTTATTCCTTTCAATTACCCTGTGAGATAAGTAGTATACGTATATTAAATTTAGTGCACATTTACTATATTTAAGGTACTCTTCGGGCAACATTCAGAGATGAAACAAAAAAATGTGTCTTTCCAAAATTCTGACTCTACTTTTGAAAAGACTATTCCCTAAACCTCCTCACCTGCCTCTTGGCATCTTGACTCCTTCAGAGCAAAATTCATGTGTCACCTTCTAAGGGTGCTTTTTCTTGAATTCCAAAATTGTGAGTGCCAGTGCCCCTTCCACTTAATTATCATGAATTTACTGTGTTTGACAGATAGATAGATAGATAGATAGATAGATAGATAGATAGATAGATAGATAGATAGATAGATAGATAGATAGATAGATAGATAGATAATGAGTATATATCTATGGATTACTTATATTATGTATTATGTACATGTCTCCCCTCAGTAGACTCTGTTCTTTGAAGATGGGTCCTTTTTCATTTATATTTCTGTGTCCAAGTGCTTTGCACATAGGAAAACTCAATAAATACTTGTTGAATTGAATTATGCCAAAAGATGATTACCTTCTTTAGATTATTATTCCACTGAATACTACTGAAGAACTGAAGAAACTGAGACTCAGAGATTTCCAGTTGTCTTGTAGATAGTATGTGTTGAAATGTAGGCTGAAACCAGATCACTTGAATCAATGGAAAAATAAGTCATCTATTATCCCATAAAGCTTTTTTTTCTTTTTCTTTTTTTTTATAAAGGGATACCTTTTAATGTGATTAGGACATAATTAGCATGAAATAAATTAAATTATAAAATACATGACATGTGTATCTGTTGTTCCATTTCCTTAGAAGATCTTTGCAGTGAACCTTGTCTGAGCCTCAGTCGAGATGATTTTATCTAGCTTTAAAATTTTTATCACCATTGAAGGGTATAGTAATGGTTATGAAAGCAATTAATAACATCAGTGACAGAATCAAGAGAGTGGCTAATTTATCATTATAGATTTTAATGAGGCTTATAATTTAGTAATAAATATACAATATATTCAAAAGTATAGTGTTATAAAAAGGATGATTTATCTGATTTTAATTCAGGAACTTGTATAGAGAGCAAAAGAAAAATTGCTCATATGAAAAAGGTATGTTCGTTGTTCAGTGTAGAGGAAATTCCTATGTTTGAATATACCTTCCAAGGAGTTTAATTAGGGAAGCAACACACTATTGTTACACAGTAGTATCACAGTGTACAAATAATTTTGTTTGAATAACTGGAATTTATTTGTAAATTAAGGGCTTAGCCCTCACATAACAGCTTTCCTTTTCTTTTTATATTTATATATATATATATTTTTTTTTTTTAGAAAAATTTTCCATGGTTACATGATTCTGTTTTTTTTTAAACCCTTGTACTTTCGGTGTATTGTCTCATAGGTGGAAGAGTGGTAAAGGTGGGCAATGGGGGTCAAGTGACTTGCCCAGGGTCACACAGCTGGGAAGTGGCTGAGGCCGGGTTTGAACCCAGGACCTCCTGTCTCTAGGCCTGACTCTCACTCCACTGAGCTACCCAGCTGCCCCCAATTCTTGTTTTTACTTTACCCTTCACCTCCCTCCACCCCCGCCATATCCAAAACACATTTCCACTGGTTTTAACATGTGTGATCAATCAAGACTTATTTACATATTATTGATAGTTGCATTGGTGTGGTCCTTTTGGGTCTACTTCCCCAACCATGTCTGCATCAATCAATGTGTTCAAGCAGTTGCTTTTCTTATATGTTTCCTCTCCTGCAGTTCTTCCTCTGAATGTGGGTAGCGTCTTTTCCATAAATCCCTCAGAACTGTCCTGGGTCATTGCATTGCTGCTGGTACAGGAGCCCATTACATTTGATTTTACCACAGTATATCAGTCTCTGTATACAATGTTCTTCTGGCTCTGCTCCTTTCACTCTGCATCAGTTCCTGGAGGTCTTTCCAGTTCACATGGAATTCCTCCAGTTTATTATTCCTTTGAGCACAATAGTATTCCATCCCCAACATATACCACAATTTTTTCAGTCATTCCCCAATTGAAGGGCATCCCCTCCTTTTCCAGTTTTTTGCCACCACAAAAAACAGGACTTTAAATATTTTTGTACAAGTATGTTTTATCTGTGATCTCATTGGGGTACAAACCCAGCAATGCTATAGCTGGATCAAAAGGCAGGCATTCTTTTAGAGCTCTTTGGGCATAGTTCCAAATTGCCATCCGGAATGGTTGGATCAGTTCACAACTCCACAAGCAATGCATTAATGTCCCAATTTTGCCATATCCCTTTCAACATTCATTACTCTCCCCTGCTGTCATTTTAGCCAAAACAGCTTTCCTTCTAATAACTAGAAGTCTTCCCTTTCTTCCTAACAGATCCTTTAAAAATCACACACACACACATGCATGTGCACACATGCACACATACACAAACACACACAGTCTTAGTCTTCATTCTATGAGTATCTAGGTTATTCCAAGGAGAAGAGAAAACTGATATGAGATTCTGCAGCAAAGAATGAGGAAGTGCATGAAGTTCTCCAAATTTTAAACTTGGATGTGTTATCACAATGTAATAATAAAGATCTGTATTGATTCAGAAACTTTGGTTTTTTTAGGGCCTGAAATTGCCTCCTGCAGTCCGTACTACATTTTAGGAAGAAAAAAATAGCATCAGAAATTTAAATTTAGCTTCCATTTCCCTATAACTTCATGCATTAACTGCTCATCTCTTAAGGATGTATTTTTCCTCTCTCTTTTGTTTTTCTTTGATTTTTCTTCTCCTCTCTCTCTCTCTCTGAGTGAAGGTCTGACCTGTACATTAACATTGTAAATTTTGAATTCTCTTAAAGTTCATGAAAAGCTCCCCAAACTTTTCTTCTACATGGGTTATTGCCATTCAGGATGCTGTGAAAAATGCCTCAGGTGAGTTGTATTACAAACCCAATCTTCCACCTTTATGTTGTTTTAGAAGGTCAGTATCTATAGCTCTCTAGGCAGGCTCAATGTTTTTGACTCAAAAGATACATTCATTCTCATAGGGACTCCTCTGACTTCTCTTCCTCTTCCTATTCCTCCTCCTCCTCTTGTTTTCGTCTCCTCCTCCTCCTTTTTCTCCTCTTTCTATTCCTCATTCTCCTTAGCTTTTGTCTCAGTATCCGTTCTAAGACAGAAAATCAGCAAGGACTAGGCAATCAAGGTTAAGTGACTTTTCCAAGGTCACACACCTAGAAAGTGTCTGAGACTAGATTTAAACCCAGGTTCTCACAACTCCAGGTGTGCTGTTCTTTCCACTAAGCTACCTAGCTTGCTCTTAGGGATCTTCTTACATCTGAAAGACTTCATATTTAAAAATTTAAACCAAATATAATTTCCTAGTTCAGTGATGGCAAACCTTCTAGAAACTGTTTGCCCCAAACTGTAACCATCACACCACATGTGAGCCCCCCACCTTACCCCAGAGAGGGGTGGAAGGAAACATTCCCATTGGGCTGCAGGGTGGATGATGTGAGAAATATCCTCAGGTGTACAGGTAGAGGAGGAAGGGAGCAGGTCCCTCTAGCATGCATACTATAGGTTTGCCAACATGGTCCTAGTTCTTGTTATTTGGTCATTTCAGTTCTTTCTGATTCTTTTTGTGACCTCATCTGAGGTTTTCTTGGCAAAGATGTTGGAGCAGTTTGCCAATTCTTTCTCCAGCTCATTTTAAAAATGAAGAAACTGAGGTAAATAGGATTATGTGACTTGCCCAGGGTCACACAGCTAAAAAATTTCTGAGACCATATTTAAACCCAGGACCTCCTGATTCCATGCCTGGCTCTCTAGCCACTGAGCCACCTAACTGTACTTTACCAAAAATAACATTGTTTTGTATTCCAGATATTACTGTAGTTGGAAATAGCAGGTCTTCTGAGTGTGTATTTTTTTAGGATTTTAATTTATATTTATCATCCATTTCCAAATTTTTTATAACATGGTTCCAAGAACTTATTTTACTCATTTTTCCCATCAGCCTTCTTTGAAATATATTTATAACTCTTCTATGGCTAGAGTGCTCAATTCAAAAGTATCCTGAAGATAACTTTGCATCTTTCTATTCAGTGTGTGCCCCATGCATGAATGTATTAAAACGGAAATGAACCAATTGTAGAAAGTTTGTTTGATTTCGAAATGTGTCACACTTGCCCTACTTGCACCACGTTACTTGTAATGAATTTAAATTATTAGAATTTACATGTTTCCAGAGTGATTTCTTGTTCAAGATGGAATTGTTTAGGGATTTGAAAAAAAGTTGAATAATATAATAATAACAATAATTCCTATTGTTATTATGGTGAGCAGGATAAAATGAACATAAAGCTCAAGTTATTTTTAAGTAGCTGATCGTTTCAGAATACCAAATCTTTGGGATGGAAGTTTGTTTTTTTGGGGGGGAGGGGTAGAGGACAGCATGGTTGTAAATATTGTGATTTTAAGAAGAGCTTCGAAAATCTGAAAATCTACTAAGCCTTCCAGATAGGACTGTGATTGTTGCCACTTTTCCTCATACTAAAATAGGTTGGATGGATACTAAATAAATAATGCCTTTCTAACTCGGGTATTAGGATAAAGGTTTAATATATTCCAATACAAAATCTATTAAAGTATAAATGTGTGCATGTGTCTTTTTGGGGGGAGGAGCAAAACAAAAACCCATTATCCTTAGTGAACAGTTAAATCACTTTATATAATTCAGAAAAAAATTGCATTTCTTGTATGGGAAATTCTTTCATAATTCATTTTGGGAATTCAGGCAGGAGATAACATAAAAACACAACAGAAATTTTGTGAGCTTTTGGAAAAATTAGATCTTTATATATAATAGAAATGGGGACATTAGATAGTGCATCAACCTGGTAAATGATGACTGATGAGACCTACTTTACTGTGAAATAAGATTTGGCTGGTTTACTTAATTTTCAAGAGCTTGGGTAAATAGCTACCGAATTAAATTACTTCATGTTGGTTTCCTCTAGGGTGAGAAGCGCCTGTTTTGCTATGTGTAACTGAACTCCTCTGTATTGATTAGTGCTCCAGGCTCAACCTTACATAGTCCTGCTCACTTTTAGCCCACTCACTTCTGGTCTTGAGGGCAGTTGTGAAAATATATTGGTATTGACTCAACTGCTCGCTTTCTTTGTTGTTGCTGTTGTTGCCAAATACAGTCCACACCCTCTCGTTCATCCCCAACCTGTGGAGTCTGTAGATGAAGAGCTTTAAAGTTCTGGGGCTGGTTGTAAACTGGAGACGTGTGTGAGTGACAGCACTTCATCGGGAGCGCGGCTCTTTCCTTGTCTAGTCGGTTAGTTAGTCGAATTTCATCAAGGACACGCGTGTCATTGAACAACGGCAAATTAAGCATTCTGTCAGAATATTCCTTGTGGTTTTGAGGCTTTGCTGCCGTAGGACCTGGAGTGAGAGGTACAAGCATCATTTGTAATAGAGCAAGGGGAGGAAAATTCTAACTCTGGAAGAATGGCTCTGAGGGAATTCAGCATTTGGCCAGGAACTGTTTTTACAGTTTGAAAGGATGCTTGCCTCCAACCTGTGTAGACAAAGAAGCATTTGATGTTTCCTCTCGCTAGACAGTTGTATTAAAAGTCAACAATAACAACAACAAAACCAATTCTACCAAAAGAATGTAGCAGCCTAAATATTTAATGTTAACTAGTTACACAAACCCCAAAAACTCTCTCCTCATCACCGTTGCTCAGAAGATTGAGAGTCTTTCAGGGCTCAGCTCCTGGGTTGCCTTCTATTGGAAACATTTTCCGATTCCCTTGTTTTAACTTTTTTTAAAAAAAATGGGTATCTTTCAGTAGAAAATAATCATCTTGGAGCTGCAAGGAACCCTAGAGGTCACTCAATAGAACCTGTTTTATTAAACAGATAATGACATTGGGACTAAGAGGAAGAAGAAAGAAGGGGAATACATATGTGCTTTGTTTACCTATGTAGACATGCATATAATACATATGTACTCACATATAACATATACACAATCCCCATTTATAAAATTGGAATTTTAAAACCTGTAGGACTTAACTTACAGGGCTGATGTGAAGCTCAGAATTGATGATACATGTAAAATGTCTTGCAAAGGTTAAAGTTCTATTGTTTGTGAAAATGAGATCTTGAGTTGAAATGATTTCTAAGATCTTTTCCCATTCTAAATCTATAATCTCATAAATACCCATTATCATTATTAGTCATCATCATCATCATCGTTATCATTTCTTTTCCCAATTTGTTGCCTCTACCTTTTTTCACCTTTCAACTTCTTCCTTCCCTAGGACCTCTTGGCAGTATATTATAGAAGGAAGAACACTGGATTTGTGATCAGAGGACTTGGGTTCAAATCCCAGCTCTGGAACTTATAACCTATGTGATTTAGTCAACTTACAACTTCTCTTGGCCTCAATTTCATCATCTA
The DNA here is from genome assembly GCF_016433145.1 of Gracilinanus agilis. Taxonomy (NCBI): domain Eukaryota; kingdom Metazoa; phylum Chordata; class Mammalia; order Didelphimorphia; family Didelphidae; genus Gracilinanus; species Gracilinanus agilis. Next base: position 32,336,652 of record NC_058130.1, on the reverse strand, counting down.
TAAAATGGCTAGTTGTGCCAAATGCCCTAAGGAATCCTGCCCAATTCTCTGTGTACCCCTTTTCCATATGCATGTTAATTGATTTCCTTCTCTAAAAATCAAGACTTTAAAAAACATTCACATGAAATAGTTCTCATTTTAATTTTAATCTATTCCACTTGGTTCAACAATTTGAATCTGTAAGAAACAAATTACAGAAGGGGTGATATGGGCTAATGCGAAGAGCACATTTGGAGTCAGATGACTTGGGTTTAGATCCTGACTTTAGGACCTATTTAACCTGGAAGTCATTTCTCCTCAAAGGGCTTTAGTTTCCCCATCTGTAAAGTGAGGAATTCAGAGTAAATGGTCTCGTAAGTCCTTTCTGTTTATAAATCTCATCATTCCTAACAGATCGCCCTTCAGCTTCTTATCTCCAGATTTTATAGTACTAGTTTCTTTTAAACCTTTCCTCATACACCATAGTATCCACCTCATATATGTCATCTTCGACCATTCCTGCCATGTTGCAACCCTTTCCAAACTCCAGTATACATCTGCGTGTGCCCGCACACACACACATACCTTGGTAGAAACCTCAAATTTCTGCAGCCCTTTTATTCTGCAGAATTCAAAGGTCAGGGCAATGTTTTCTTTCTTCTTCAATGCACTCAGTTGAAATTGCCATTAATAAACACACTGGAAGTGTTTGATGGTCCTTTGTGGGCTGGCCTCCTAGACAAAGAGATGGCTGTGATGCTCTCTAATACCTTTATTTTAAAAGATGGTTTGACAGAGATTTTACCAAGAACTTTTGGAAGTTAATTCCAACTGCTTTTCTCCCCATGGAGTTTTTTCTTACCCTAAACTTCCTTTTTTTTTAACAGATGCAAAAGAAATTGTTCTAAAGGCTCAGATATTAGCTGGAGGGAGAGGAAAAGGCACTTTCAATAGTGGATTGAAAGGAGGTGTTCATTTAACCAAAGAGTAAGTTTGGGCATTTTAAGTTTTTGTCTGTTAGTCAGAAATGTCACTTCTCTAGGGAGGAATGGAGGGCCAAGGGATGGGGGAGGGAACGAAGGGACAGCGTATGGGGGTTGGGGAAGGCATACATAATATACCTCTTCTTCCCTTGGTCTCCCAAAAGTCATACACTTTGGAATCTCATGTGATCTTAACTAAGTTACTTCCTCCCCTCTGGGTGTGTTTCCCCATTTGTAAAATGAAGAGGTTGAACTTAATGACATCTAAGATCTTCAGACTCTAAAACTATGAACCTGTGAGATTTGCTCTGCCAATCAGAGAAGAACATAACACTCATTCTCTCTCTTATATAGGATTGGGCTAACATGGATAGGTATGAGAGAGTACAGGTTGTTAGGGAAAAGGAGGCTTGACCTTCTAAGGCAATGGCAGCCCTTAACTTGAATATCCATCCCCCTATTCTAGAACGTACAATGGTTTCCCATTGGAAATCACATCATACCCTGATTTCTTGCTCTGACATAGGGAATCCAGGGCTTCATAATCTGGTCTGGCTCTATCTTTTCAGCTTTAATTTATTCTATATCCTCAATATAGTATGAGCTCTATTCTGATGACCTCAGTCTTCTTGTTGTCTTCTGCATGGCCCTTGCTCTTTCTGTCTTCTCTATTCTATTTCCTGCCTGAAATGGCATCTTTCCATCTTTCCTCAGTGTATTTGAGCCTTCTCCAACTATTTGAGAGCAAACTCATCTGTCCTTTTACATGTCATTTCCTTGCAATGATTCTGATTCCTAAACTTCATACACATTAGTTTTATTGCCTCAATAAGATTTCAAATTCTGCCAAGTCAAGGGATACTTTTTGTACTTTTATTTCTTCCCAAACACCATATGATCAGTAAACGCCCAATGATTAATTGATTGGGGAAGGGAGAATTGTACTCTGTACTATTGAAATGAGAAAACCACAGCTCTGTTATTGACATTTTCTTTTTCTCTTAGTCCTAAAGTTGTGGGACAGTTGGCTCAACAGATGATTGGCTATAATCTTACAACAAAGCAAACGCCAAAGGATGGAGTGAAAGTCAACAAGGTAGTATGCGTTTTTGTGGGTATTATTTTCTCTGAAAATCTGAGAACCACAGCAACAAGAAAACAGAGAATTACAGAGTTAGAAGATACGTTTGCAAAAGTGTCATTCAACGCACTGGAAAAACAATCCCTGAAAACACCCCTGACATAAATGGTCATCTAGTCCTTGGTTGAAGATATCTAATGAGAGTGTGCTGCCTTTTAAGGAAGCCATTAGAGTTTAGAAATCTCCTTCGATTGGGCCCAAATTTACATCTCAATAACATCCCATAGGAACCAGATGGTGTAGACTTAGTCCTTCTTTTTCATCACATCCTTTAAGATACTTGAAAACAACTACCAGGTGCCCACCAAAACTTCCCTTTCCTAAGCCAAACATACCTCATTTCTTCAAGCAATTTTCATATGACTTGGGGAGAGATAGACTGATGGAAGGGTTCGAATGCAAGAGTTAGAGAAAGACCTGGATTGAAATCTTTCTTCAGACACGTACTCTGCCTCATCTTAGATAAGTTGCCTAATCTCTGGGTTTTCAGTTTAAAAATCCTCTAAAGACCCTTCCAGCTCTAAATCTATGATTCTATGATCAATCCATCCTGGCTCCTCTTTCGTAACCTCTTCCCAATCCCTTTTCTATGTTATATATGAAAAGGCAGACTTATTAGAGAGATTAATGAAACAATGACTCTTGAAAAAAACTGTCTTGGATCCTTATACAGCAAATGAGGAGTTTATGTTGGAAATTCTTCAGGAGAAATGGAACTTTTAAAATTCTAATTGTAAATAACATCATGGTTTTTAAAACAATTTTTGTTCCACATTTGTGATTTTATATGCATGGGGAGCTTCCATATGAGGAAATCCCATCTGCTAATTTCAAATCAATGACAAATTTTCAACTTAGAATCTTAGAGGGAAACCTAGAGCACTGCAGTTAAGTGACTTGCCCAGGGTTACATGATAAGTACACGTCAGAGGAAATTTGATGTGATATGTAGATCTGCAGGATTACAAGACCAACTCCCTCTCCATTTGTCGTATACCATGCTTCCTCTTGTCACAACACTTAGTCAATAATTATAACAACAGGAGGCATCTGGGTGGCTCAGTGGATTGAGAACCAGACTTAGAGACGGGAGGTCCTGGGTTCAAATCTGGCCTCAGACACTTCCCAGCTGTGTGACCCTGGGCAAGTCACTTGACCCCAATTGCCTACCCTTGCCAATCTTCTGCCTTGGAACCAATACATAGTATTGATTCCAAGATGGAAGGTAAGGGTTTTTAAAAAAATAATTATAACAACAATAATAAATTACAGCAACAATAACTGGCATTTACACAATGCTTGAACATTTGCAAAGCCCTTCATAATACATTTTCTCATTTGAATCTCCCTCCAACCTAGAGAAGTATTAGTACTAACAGTATCAATATATCTACCATTTTACAGATGAGGAAACTGAAGTTCAGAAAGCAATTTGCTTAAGGTCTCACAGCTAGTAAGTGACAGAAGCAGAATTCATACTCCTCTCCCTGACTCCCAGTTCAGCAAACTCTATCTATTATGATTTTCATTCAAGGACCTGAGACTAGTTCTCTGTTTCAGCAAACTAGAAGTGTTTGTGATTGTGGATCAGTCAATAAAGTCTTGGTGAAAGGGCTCTTAAGCTTTATTGTTGTGTACCCCTTTGGCTATCTGGGAAGTTTATGTACTTCTTTTCAAAAGAATGCCCTTAATTGTATAAAATGAAATACTTGAGATGACAAAGAATATCAATTCTCTTGAAAGGTGAGAAGGGAACAAGCATTTATCAGTGACCTACTATGAACTAGACATTATGCTAAGTACTTTACAAAAATCATCTCATTTGATTATCATGACAATCCTAGAAGGTGCTGTTATAATTCCTATTTTACAGGTAGTCAAACTGAGGCAAACCAAGATTAAGCAACTTGCCTAGGATCACACAGCTAGTAAACATCTGAGGGGCTCACTTTGAATTCAAATCTTCCTGACTCCATGCCCAACAATTTATATACTGTATCATCTATCTGCTTCTTGGAATCTAGTGATCAACATCTCAAATAAAAACATGTTTCCCATTCCCATTCCCGTAATAAAATTTTTTAAAGTCAGATGTTAAGAAACCCTGCTTAAGAGGGCCCACTTCTAAAACTGGTTTGGTGCTCATTGAGTTTTTTCCTGAGTCATTTTTGAGATGGAAGTCTCTTCTTTCTGTGTCACACCCTTCCTCAAAGTAAAGCTCTGGGCTCATTGGTAGCATTTGGAGACAGCAGCTTTGTTACTTTTTATTTTCACTTTTCATAGACAGTGTTGTAGAAGGTTCTTGACATGGCCTGAAAATCACCAACTGTTGACTAATGTACCATGAGAGTGCCTTGGCGTTGGCCCAGAGAGAGGGCACCTCGCTGGAAGGAAGTTTTAATAATGATGGCTCATTAGCCCCATCAGTCTAAGGATGCACGACCCGTGCTAAGCGCTGGATGGAACAAACAAAAAAAGCCACTTCTCATCATTGCCTGCAGCTCTGCCTGTCAGGGTTATTCAAGGCACTTTACAGTTTGAAAGTTGTGCTGTTGTGGTCTTAGCCTAACTTTTTTACCACCTTATAAATCTAATCGCTTGGCCTCCTTTTAAGAGGACATAAAGTCCAGCCCACGATTCCATCCATACAGAAACTTCCTGATGAAGAAATTTCCAATACCAGTACAGGTTGGCAATTTCTCTGCAATGTTTTCAAAAAATATTCCACAGTTTCTTTACTGAAGAAAATGGCATTTTGGGTTGTATATTTTTTAAAAATTGCAACAATTCAGGTTGACATATACTAAACAGATCTCTCCTCTCTAGTTCAAAGTTCACATTTACTATCAAAGCTCTTTCTTAAGTTCTGAAAAGTCAGATGTGGTATAGAAAATTCCAACTGATGAATTCCTCTTTACTAGTTCATTGGAATGGAGAATTACCAGTGAGGAATCCCTCTTTACCAATGTATTATCATGGAGAATTCCCAATGAAGAATCTCCCTTGAACAATTTATTGGCATAAAGAATTCCCAATGAAGAATCTCCCTTGACCAAAATTTATTGACATAAAGAATTCCCAATGAAGAATCTCCCTTGACCAATTTATTGACAAAGAATTCCCAATGAAGAATCTCCCTTGACCAATTTATTGACATAAAGAATTCCTAGTGAGGAACTTTCCTTTACCATTGTAGAATGGCATTATTAGTGTTCCATAATGTTGAATTTTAGAGAATTGCTTGGTAACCAAGGGGTTAAGAATCTTGTCAGTGATCATATAGCCTTGTTGTTATAGCCAAGACTTGACCTGAGGTCTCTTGAACTCCTTGGTCCAGTTCTCTATGTTTCATACCAGCCAGACTCTAAATATACTTCATGATTTACGAATCAATTTCCACAAAACAATCTAATTAGTGTGTCTTATAATGCCTGTCTTACTAGTGAGGAAACTGAGGCTTTGAGACATTAAAGCAGTTTGTCCAGCGTCACATAGCTGTGAAATGTTTGGGGACTCTCAAGTTCCATACTCTTGCCACACCAATGCCATCTTGCTGCCAAAGCAGAACTCACAGCACCATTCAACGACAAACCTAGGATGTGGCCACTATTTGTGTGCCATTCCCCTTTTGATCTTGCCTGGAGAAATGTTTCTGAAATGTCACGGATATATCCCGTTTTATATACTGAATCAATTTCCATGCACACCAGAGTCATGCAACATTTAAAGGATTCCAGTGAATGCTTTTGTGATATGACTAATCACTCTCACTTGGGTTTATTTTGGTCCTAGGCAGCTCAACAAATTAAGTGCAGCCAATATTTATTAAATGTCTACTCTTTGCAAGATATTACCCAAGAACGGGGTTACTAGAGACTGGTGCTTGATGTGATGTTTCTGTTTTATGAACTTTTTTTCTACAGAGGGAAATAACCCTAGAATTAACATAGTTCCTTGAGCTGTGTCTTTCTTTCTCCATCAGAGTGATAAAGGATAAATGCTTGTTGAAATGAATTAGATTAAGTTTATGCTCCGTGCCAAGTAAAACCCTTTGCACTGAATAATCAAAGATAAAAATGAAAGCGGAAAGAACCCTGATTCTTGGAATCAGAGGCTCAGAGTATCAAATCCTCCATCCAGTGTTTACTACCTTGTGTCCTTGAGCAAGTCACTCACCTCTTGTGCCTCTTTCCTCATTTGTCAAAGGAGGGTTGGGCTAGATGGCCTCTAAGGTCTCTGTTGACTCAAAATCTATGATTTTTCTGACATATGAAATAGTCTCTGTTCTCAAGGAGTTATTCTAAAATGCCGCTGTACTAGGTAATATCACATTTAAAAAAAAAAGAAAAATTTCCTCAGAATTTCCAATGATTCATGAATTTATTGGTTTGAGCCCAGGAAACCTTTTCTGTTTCCCTTTCATGCAGCCTTCCCTCTATTGTTTGCAGTTTTTTTCCTGTTTGTAGCTTGTTTGTACAGAGCTGTTTACACATAATCTCCCCCATTAGGCCATGAGCTCCTTGAGAGCAGACACTACTTTTGGCCTGCCTTTGTATCCCCAGCTCTTAGCACAGTGCCTGGCACATAGGCTATGCTTAACAAATGTTTATTGACTGTCAGACTAGATTCGTATTTCTTCTGCTGCTAGAGAGGCCATTAGATGAACTTCACAAATTAAAATGACTAACAATGCATCACCTTTCTAAGATTATTGCTTTGCAGCAAGAAGGGTCTTTAGAGGCCATTTAGTTGAATGCTCTCATTTTAGAGATGAGGAAATTGAGGCCCGAAGAGGTCAATTGAGTTGCCCAAGGACACTACACTGGACATACAGAGTTTACATAATGCTTACCCTATGTTAGGAGTGCTCTAAGTACATTACTAAGTACTTACTGCTTGCACTGATCCTCACAACAACACTAGGAGGTTGCTGTTATCATGCCCATTTTGCAGATGCAGAAACTGAGGCAAACAGAAGTTAAGTGACCTTTTGAGGGTCACATAGGTATCAGAGGTCTGCGACCAGATTTGAATTCAGGTTTTCCTCTCTCTAGTCCTGGCATCCTATTCGCTGCACTGCCTCGCTACCCCAGTAGTATGTGGCCAGTTTGAGCTCAGGATTTGTGAAACATGCTCAGTATCTCTGCACTCCATCTAGCTGCATCCCAGTGGCTAGCCAAATGGTCATGTTGGCTCTGCCCTTTGATATTCCCGAGCTTCCTTGTGCGCATTGAGATCGCCTTCTGGATGACAGATGAACTTTGCTTGTTGACAGACCTATAGCTGAGGCTTTTCCAGTTGGGTCAGACCTGGTAGATCTTCCCCTGTTGGTGTGGGTGTTAAGGTCCCAGAATCCCTTCCATGCCAGTGTGAGGCAGTAGAGTAGCCCTTTAGTGGAGGTGTGTAGAATTCAAGCTGGTAGTGAACAACTAGGAGAAAGGAAGCATGGTGTCACGGGCACGTAGAGTCTAGGATGACTTTGGATTCAAGATGACTTGGGGACCTGCCTTTCTCATAGAGTAGCTGGGGGGGGCCATAAACAGATCCCTTAGGCTCTGGGGGCCCCAGGTGACTCTCTAAAACGGTAGAAGTTGAAGACCAATGACTTCCTTTATCCCTGGGGGAAAGGTTATCATTTTTTCCTGTTGGTACCATGTTTGTATATTGCTGTTTCCATGGAACCTCTCAGGAAGGGATGTCCCTCTACACTGATGAAACCACAGATTCATAGACAAGTCAGACTTGAAGTCCAGAAGACTTGGGTTCAAAATTTTCTCCTGAAACTTACCAGCTGCTCAGTATAGTGCAAAAATGAGTGACTCTGGACCTGTGTTCAAAGTTTGCTTCTGACACTTATGACCTGTATAATAGAAAAGGATTCTACTTGGGAATCCCCCATATTGACGATGTCACAGATAGAACAAGGCAAGTTCACCTTCTGGGGCCTCAGTTCCTCATCTAGAAAGCAAGGGAAACGGAACAGATGGAATAGCAGCTTGAGCTGGTTTTCCACCTACATTCTTCTAGAGTCACCATCTGCCTAGACCTCTGTTTACTCCTTTGTACAATAGTGGGCTAATGCTAGGTGGTTTCTGAGCTTCCTTCCAGGTCAAATCTAGGACATATACAGATTCACATCTGTGTGGGGAAGGGAGTTTCATATGAGAACTCCTGATTTAGAAAATAAATAATCATATCCCTGAAAATATCATTGTTAAAATGGGGAGGCAGAATGGGATAATGGAAAGAGCACTGAACCTAACATCAAAGGCCCTGAATATAAAGCTCCCCCCTTCCTCCTGCTACTCAAGTAACTCTCACCAAATGACTTCGCCTACCTGGATCATGTCAACAAGCATTTATTAGGGCATCTAGGTGGTCCAGTAGATAGAGAGAGCACTATACCAGTTCAAATGAGCCTCAAACAATTACCAATTCAAATGATACACTTGATACAATGTGATCCTTAGGAAAGTTACTTTACCCTGTTAGCCTCAGTTTCCTCATTTGTAAAATGAGCTGGAGAAGAAAATGGCAAACCACTTCAGGATCTTTGTCAAATGAAGACATGAAGGAGTTGAATGCAACTGAACAATAACAATAAGGAGCATCTATTTCTTGAACTTTAAAACAAGTTCCAGAAAAGTTCATCAACCAATCAATTAAATCATTTGTTAAATGCCTACTCTATGTAAAAGGCATGATGATGGTTTCAAGACCCAAACAGAAATGGGACCTCTGCAGGCCACATATTGACTTAGAAAACAACAAATTAATATTATCTATGTTGTTTTCTATTTTTATTTATTTTCTTAATCCTCTCTGCATTATATTTTAATCTGGCTCCTCCCTGAGTTTTGCTCATGAGTTTGACATCTCTGTGCTACATGCAAATAAAATCAATGAAAAAATCCCTGTCCTCAAGGAGTTTATATTTTAACAGAAGTCACAAGAACATATATATTATGTATTTATAAGTAGAATTAAAATGAAGGCACCAAATATCAATAAATACAAAGTAAAGTATAGTGTAGTTGGGGAGGGAAGACATTAGTGATTGGGAGGGCTGTTGGTCAGGAAAGACTTCATGTGGAAGGGAATCCTTTGACCATATCTTGATGTAAAAGAGGTGTCTTCTGGGGAGTGTGGGCAGAGGGAGGAGGATATCTGAGACACTGGCCAAAGCCAGCAGGATCAGAGCTATTTTCTGTGATATAATCCTTCGTGTGGCAGGCAAAATTGGTTTCCTATCAGTCAGATGTGAGGTGGAAAAAAAAAGCTTCTCATAATGTATCTTTGGTGCTAAACTCTTGAATTAAAATAACAGCTGCTTGATAGGACTTTTTTCTTAAGTAACAATTTCTCAGGGAAGGAAAAGAGAAATGATTAAAGTGGGAAGGTTCCTTTAGGCAAACCAAATAACTGTCACTTTAGCAAGTTAACAGGATCAATTAGGGAGGTGAAAATGGGCATTATGCACTGTAAGAATGGAGCTTCTCAGATCCCCAGGAGCTCAGGCAACAGGATTTTGAGAGTCAGAATGAAACTGTGTTTAGCCTTGTAGCACGTTTGTCTGGGTCTATTTCCTGAGTGGGGAAAAAAATGGTGCAGTAGAGATTCAATGCTGAATCAATGTCTCTTGCTAATTTGGTAGGTGATGGTTGCTGAAGCCTTGGATATATCCAGAGAAACCTACTTGGCCATATTGATGGACAGATCCTGTAATGGTCCAGTACTGGTTGGCAGCCCCCAGGGAGGGGTTGACATTGAAGAGGTGGCGGCCACTACTCCAGAACTAATATTTAAGGTATATTTATATTAAAGAAAACTTCCTTTATTTGATTCTACTGAGGAAATTATTAGAAAAGTACCGGTCTGCTTGTTATATCACCTCACCTACTCAGACATCTTCAGTGGCTCCCTCTTTCCTCTATATGAAAATATAGACTCAAACAGACATGAAAAGAAATGTGAAATTACCCCAAAATGGGACTTGTTTTGCTGACTCTTGCTTTTATACTTATTTTTTTATATTTCTGTTTAACAACCTCCTCCTATTACATTATACCTTGATTCCCTGTCCTTTTCTCTATATAGAGGTTGATTTGGATTGTATTCATGTATTTAATTAGCAGGAAAGCACCCTGGCTTAGTAGAGGGAAAGCTGACCTGAAACCAGGAAGACCTGAGTTCAAGTTCTCCCTTTGCCCTGTTCTGATTGTGTGACCCTGGGCATTCAATCAGGCTCTTAGTTCCCCAGGTGATTTTGTAAGAGTCTTACATGTTGGAAAGATCCTAATCCACAATGACAGAGGAAGTTTCCTCAGTGGGTATTCCTCAGTAGGGAAATCACAGGTTTTGTCTCTATCTCAATTAACAAAAAGTATTTTAAAAACTTAAATTAATTATTTCTATCTGGAATTCAAGTGAGCTATTTGTTTCTTATTCTGATTGCACAAGACTGTCCAGCCAGTTTTACAATTTCGTTGTATGACTTTCAAAGGCCTTATACATGTTATCTGTAATAAGGGGATAAAGCACATTGGATGGGGTTTGTGGGTCCCTAAGTCAGTAGGTGGAAAAGGAGCGTAGAATAGTGGAGGTAATACATATCTCATGTGATTCTTCCCAAAATGAGCAAAAATCAGGTGATATTCCACCTTGATCAGGGTATGATATGGCAAATTAAGGAATTTTAAACCTCAAACCTTGGCATATGTTATAGCTACATATCTATATCTATATGTATGTATGCATATATGCCCTCAGAATCGAGGTCCACATAAAATTCAAGCAGAAATATTTATTTTCTAATTGAAAAATCATTCTTTTAAAAATACAGTAGGGATTTGATCTGCTATTTCTCAAATTGAAGGATCTCCCAAGTGAGGAAGTTCTCCTTATCAGTGAAGATTAGGACCATGTCTGAAGTTTAGAGTCCTGCAAACTTCCTAGAACAATGAGTGGTTGAATGACATAACCAGGTTCACACAACTAAGATATGTCATAGGCAAAACTTGAACTCAGGTCTTCCAGGATATGAAATTAGCTATCTAAGCAATTAGCTTTATTTCCTGTTTCAAAATATGTAGCATTTTTTTAACATAAAAATTCAAGAGTTTTATGGGAAAACGTGTATTTTTCTTTTTCTTTTTTAAAATATATTTTATTTTCCCAATTGCATATAATAATAATTTTCCACATAACATTTTCTGAAGTTATAATATGCAAATTGTTTCTCTCCCTTCCTTCTCTACCCCCTCCTCAAATGGTAGGCAATTTGATCTGAATTATATACATGTATTATCATGCAAAACAGATTTCCATATTGTTCATTGTTGTAAGAGAATACTCATAAAAAACCAAAATCCCCAAATAAAAACACAAATAAATGAAAATGAAAAATAGCATTCTTTGATCTGTATTCCAACACCAATGGTTCTTTCTCCTTAGGTGAATAGCTTTCATTGTCATAAATAATTCAGACTTGTCATGGATAATTGTATTGCTGAGAGTAGCTCAGATTTTACAGTTGATCATATTAAAATATTGATGTTACTGTGTATAATATTCACCTGGTTCTGTTTATTTCACTGTGCATCAGTTCGTGTAGTTCTTTCTGAAATTATTCTAATCATAATTTCTTATAACACAATAGTATTCCATCACCAACATACACCATGATTTATTCAATCATTTCCCAACTGATGAGCATCACTTCAATTTCCAGTTTTTTTCTACCACAAAAATAGCTGCTATAAATATTTTTGTACAAGTAAATACTTGCCATTTTTTTTCATCTCTTTGTGATAGAGAACTAGTAATGGTATAAGATCAAAGAGTATGCACAATGTCATAGACAAATTGCCTTCCAAAATGGTGAGATCCATTTACAAATCCACCAACAATGCATTAGTGTCTCAATTTTACCACATCCCCTCCAACATTTACCACTTTCCTTTATATTGACCAATCTCATACATTTGAGGTAGTGCCTCAGTGCTGTTTAAATTTACATTTCTCTAATCAAGAATGATTTAGAACAGTTTTTCATATGTTTATTGGTAGCTATGATTTGTTCATCTGAAAAATATAGATGAAGAAAACTACTTATTCATATCCTTTGACCATTTGTCAATTGGAGAATGGCTTATTGTCTTATCAATTTGACTTGGTTCTCTATAGATTTAAGAAATGAGACCTTTATCAGAGAAATTTGTTATAAAAGACTTTCCCCAGTTTATTTCCTTCTAATCTTGGTTACTCTGGTTTTGCTTATATAAAACCTTTTTAAATTTAATTTAGTCAAAATTATTCATTTTATATCTTAAAATGTTCTCTCTCTCTTGTTTGGCCATAAATGTTTTCCTTTTCCAAAATCTGACATGGTCAATTATTCTGTGTTCCCCCAATTTACTTATGGTATCACCATTTATATCTAAAACCCATTTTGACCTTATCTTGGAATAGGGGGTGAGATACTGGTCTATACCTACTTTCTGACATACTGATTTCCAGTTTTCCCAACAGTTTTTGTCAAATAGTGAGTTCTTATCCCCCAAACTGGAACATCTAGTTTTATCGAACACTAGGTTGCTAAGGTCATTTACTCCTGTATATTTTGCATCTATTCTATTCCATTGATCTACCATTCTATTTCTTAGCCAGTTCCAGATGTTTTGATGATTACTGCTTTAGAGTATAGTTTGAGATCTGGTACTGCTAGGCCACCTTCCTTCACATTTTTTTCCATTAATTATCTTGACATTCTTCATATTTTGTTCTTCTTGATGAATTTTGTTATTTATAATATAACCTTTTGATAGTTTAATTGGAATGGCACTGAATAAGTAACCAAATTTAGGTAAAATGGAAAACATATATTTTCTCATTAAAAATATTTTTTGGGGGGCAGCTGGGTGGCTCATTGGATTGAGAGCCAGGCCTAGTGATGGGAGGTCCTAGGTTCAAATTTGGCCTCAGACACTTCCTCACTGTGTGACCCTGAGCAAGTCACTTGACCCCCATTGCCTAGCCCTTACCACTCTTCTTCCTTGGAGCCAATACACAGTATTGATTCCAAGACTGAAGGTAAGTGTTTTAAATATAAATATAAATATATTTCTTGATAAACATGGTTGAGAACTCCTTTAATCCCTACTTTTAAAAGAGACAATCACTTGAACCCAGGATCTCTAAACTGTAGCCAATGGAGTCTCAGTATCACACTCAGAATTATCATGGTGAATATGGAGAAGTAGGTGGCCACCAGGTTGCATAAGAAAGAATCAATTAACTCTGGTCAGAAAGGAAACAAATCCAAGCTTACAGTAGGATTGAGTCCATGAGTAGTATTTGTCTTACAGCCTGCTTGAGATAGAGAGAAGTAAGCTTTTTTCCTCCTTAAGTTGATTTTTGAAAAATAAATATGCTGTATGATTTGAACACAAAATCTGATTACATATATATGCATATGTGTATATATATATGTATACATATATATATATGGAGTGACTACTATTACTAAATGGACTCTTACCTTCTGTCTTATAATCAATAGTACTGTGATGTAATAATTAAAATGGATTTAACAAATATAAGAATTTAAAAAATATATTTTGGTCACTGTTTAAAACAACTTCTCAACTCAAAATGACTGTAAGCTTTGCTTATTTTTAATGTAATCAATCAGCAACTTTTAATTTAATCAATCAAGAATTTAAAGTACCCTTACTTAATACTTAGTAAGTCACTAAGTAAGAATTCACAAGTCACTAGAAAAAAAAGTTCACTGCCCCCCAATGGCCACAAGCAATGGACCCCCCTTGGGCAGTACTTGGCAAATTGGGAGGTAGAGATATTAAAGTGAGAAATACAGGGAAAAGGTAGAAAAAAATTGCCTATCTACAAATACCCTAAGTCCTAATTCTAGTGCATCCAGACCAGCAGATCCGAAATGCAAATCTCATCAGAATCCAAAGTCTGGACTAGGAAGCCAAAATCCAAAGAGCCAAGAGACACTGAAAACTGTGCAGGGGGAAAATGGGCCACACCTGAGCTACATTCCCCCCCATCCTTGGTACAGGGGCTTGGGAGATAAATTTGGCTGAGATCCATGCTCAGAGACTCTTTTTGGGCTTTGCTTTGCTTAGAGTGTGTCTCTGACTCTGTGCTCTGCTCACTTGAAGGAACGAATCCCTTTCCCTCTTATTGTTGTTATTAAAACCTTTAATTTAAAATTATCTGGAGTATTTAATTCATTTTTATTCCTACAAAACCATCCAAGAACCTTCAGCATACATGAGGCCAAGACCACCGAGAGCCTGCACCAGAGCTCACTCTGAAGAGAGTGTTCCACCAAAAAGCTCCAACCAAAAGAGAGAGAGTCTTAGGGGAAGAGCCAAGGAAGGAATGAATCAATCTTCTCCTTGGTCTCACCTTTTTATAGTCCTTTTCCACTCACTTTCTATCTCTCTCCCACTTCAGGGGAATTAATCACACCCTCCCAATTTGCTAAGTACTGCCCAAGGGGGGTCCAGTGCTTGTGGCCATTGGAGGGGGGGGTGTGTGAACTTTTTTTTCTAGTGACTTATGAACTCTTACTTAATACTTAAGTATTAAGTAAGGGTACTTTAAATTCTTGATTGATTAAATTAAAAGTTGCTGATTGATTACATTAAAATAAGCAAAGAGAGTTTAATTATTTTTTTATAGTGTATTGGTTAGAAGACAGATAAGCAGTAAGGGCTAGGCAATGGGGGTTAAGCTAGGAAGTGTCTGAGGTCAATTTGAACCCAAGATCTCCCAACTCCAGGCCAACCTAACTGCCCTCATAATGTTTGAAAGATTATTCTTTCTCTCACTTTCTTCTTTTCTCCCTCCCTCCCTCTTTTCCATCCTTCCTTCTTTCCTTCCTTCCTTCTTTTCTTCCTTCCTTCCTTCCTTATGCATCCTAATATATAGTTTTCAGAACTAAACACAATATTCTAGGTGTGTATGAGTAGGACAGAGTACAGTGCTCATATCACTTTCTCCTTTTAAAGATTCCATGCCTTTAAAAAGAAATAAAATAATAACTTTAACATATCACCCATCAAATGAGACAAATTAGATTAGCTTTAAAATTACATTTAAATGAATTTCAATATTTATCAGAATATTTTATTCATTCCTTTGAGATTTCTATCACAATTCTTTTATCCATTTCCATTCCCTCTTACTCTTTAAGTTCATATTGTAGCCTCTACTATTTTGCTTCTGCCTTTCTTCTTTATTTATCAAGGTTTTTCAAAGATTTTTTATGTTCATCATCATTGTCAGTCTTAATTACACTACAATATTAAAGTACTATGATTTATTTAACCGTTCTCATCTTACCTTGCTTTTAGTTTTTTTTAATTATAATTAATGCTGCTATAAAAAACCTTTGATAGATGCCTCCCTCCCTCTCTCTTTCCCTACTTCTTCTTTTCCTGCCCCCCCTTATTTCTCTCTCTTTCTCTGCTTCTCCCTCCCTAACTATATTCTGACTCTGCTTCCCTTCATGCAGCTAAGATTTAATTTGCTTTTGTGGCAGTCATATCTCTCCCTTGACTTGAGTTTTCACTCTACCAAAATCTTTTCATCCTTTGCCTGTGATCAAATAGGAAGCCAATGTACTTTCCTCATCTTGTACATGCAAATTCATTTTTTTTTACTCCAAATGTAGGACTTTATTTTTATCTCTCTTAAATGTTATCTTCATTTTGTTTTTTTAAATTGCTATCTTCAACATGTCATTCTAAATTATTTCAATCTTTTTGAATCTTGAATCTGTCATCCAACATGTCCATCTTCATTTTGTTCTGTTTACAGATTTGATGGCAAGTGCCTTTGTCTTAGTCATTGATAGAAATATTGATGTCCAAGGTTTTTTCTTGATCATAGCTTTGAGGTATTCCAATAATTCTCAAATATATTTTAGATTTGATTATAATAGATCTATTTTCTAGGTTGGTTGTTTTATCAATAAGATATTTCATGTTTTCCTCTGTTTTTTTTTTCATTCCTTTGATTCTACTTCATTGTTTCTAGATTTCCCATGACATCATTAGTTTCTAGATAGTCAGTTCTGATTTCCCTCTGTCAGCTTTTGGTTCTCCTTTTTCAAATGGCCTATTTCTTTTTGCTTTAATGTCATTTCTCTTTCCCACTTTTCCCTGCCTTTCTTAATTGGTTTTTGAAGCCTTTTTTGAGATCTTCCAGAATCTGTGTCCAACATTTTTCTTTTCAACTTTGCATGTGTTTCTTTTGCTTTTACTGTCCCCTTCTGTGTCTGTACCTTGCTCTTTGTCTCTGTAAAAATTCTTTAGAGTTAGGTGCTTTTTTTGTTGTTTGCCCATTTTTCCTATCTAATTATAGGTAGGCTTTGGGGGATGATGTGATATTCTGAGGTCTGAGAGCTCTGAGAGCCCCCTCCCCATCTTGATTCAATTAACCCTTTTGATGCTGATAGCTTAAAGATTTGCCTCAGGTTTAGGTGTAAGCTTTTGATCTCACTTTGATCTTTATCAAGTTAAGGGCTATATACTTGATCCAATCAGACACATCCTTAATTGTCCTGTCTTGGAGCCCTGCCCTGAACTTTAGGCAAAAATATCAGTCCTTAGTACTATCAATCACCCCAAAGTGTGAACTAAGTCCTTATCTCAAGCCCAGACTAGTATTCCCTGGGCTGGGGCTCCAGACTTCTCCATAGGTTTGGAATTTCAAAAGGGTATAGGTTGGCTTGTACCACTGTTTTCCCAGGCAGGATCTCAGGGTCTGGATGTTGGCTTGGACATAGGTTCCTGTACCTTGGTCAATAGATGCAGGGTGGGGGTGTGTGGCTTGCTCTTGGCTTGCTCTTCCCTCCTTGCTACAGTTTCTTGCTGGCTCTGCTCTCCTCTCACCCCCATGTCCCAGATGTTCTTTGCCTACCTTTTCGGTTTTTCTTTTCTTGAAAGTTGTTTCACTTTGTTTCCTTGTTGGTTCTTTCACTCCTCTATTCCTTTTGTGGTGATATTTTAATCTTGGTCTTGGTCATGTAAAAAGGTAATTTAAAATTGGGGTTTTACTTAACCCAAGCTAGGGAGATAATGTTCTTCTCAGGCTCAGAGAGCAAGATGACTATTTTCTGTCCTAGGCCAGTAGACAACCACTCTGACTTCATTTAAACAGTAACAGCTTTATTGTAAGTTGTTGAATAGGGCAAGGGAAGATATGTGAGCTGAGGATTCCCTACTATTAATAAACACTATCTTTTCCCCACCTTCTGACTCTGCAAAGAGTTGCTTCTGCCCTCAGCAGAGCCAAGGCTACATTCCCTCCCTCACTGTCTCAATTTTCCCCGTCTAATCTGATTTTCCTAGGCTAAGCCCACATTGATTACAGTGTGTAGTTAAAGTCACAGATTGTAGTGGAGTCAGGAACAGGTGCCAGGTGTGACTTAGTCACCAAGGTAAAGCCAGTACCCACCAAGGCAACTGAGCAGTTCAGGTCATCAATGCTGGTAATTCATTCTTGAGACTTCTCCAGAGTATAGGACCAAAAAGGTATTCAGGAACTAGATGGTTTCTCACATGAATGGCTTATAGATCAATATTGGGAGAGAACTTGGTTTTGGAGGTGTTTTCTTCTCCAGAATCCAAACCCAACTCCCAGATGACAGTTACCTTCCTCAGAACTTAACTCAAGATTCTGAGGGCTCCCCTGTACTTCCTGGTTTCTTTCATTCCATCAACTCTCTGTGTCTCCCCTCTGGTTTATTTTTTTCTTCCCAAATTCCCATCTATCGTGTGTCCCCTTTTACATATATGAACCTGCTAGCTTCATTTTTATTAACCTTGATACATACCTTTAATTCTTATTCTAATATCTAACACCCAAAACAACAAACCCCCTCTATACTTCCTATGCTATATTCTGTTAACTATTCCTAATCTTGGACATTCCCCTAGGAAAAAAAAATAAGGTAAGGGTAGGGTTTACAAAATACTTAGAGTTTCAACACAACAGAACCTTTGCACATTTCAAACAGTGTAGCAAACGAAAATATATCCTATCTTTATTACAAATTTCAAACTCATATAACACCAACACATTAGAACAACTATTTTGAAATCAATAGTTATCAACTCTTAAAATACTAAACTAATACAACAATCTTTCTATCTATAACTACTATATAATCCTAGAACAACATTTAAAGTAATTTTCCTCTAAACACAATTTTAGCCATAGCTTTTAAACAAACTTCATTTAAGGAAAAAAAAAAAACTTTGTGCAAATGCAATTTAAAACTCTTATCTGAACTATTCAAGCAGCCTTATCCTAGGTTCTATACTAATTCTTAACCCCATATTTAAATTGTTATATTAACTTTTTAACTAAACTTTTTATCTTTTTCTATATTTACTCTTTATACATATGATACATAATTACAATATATATTTACATAAATACAATTCTATAATACAAGTATGTATAAATATATACAGATAGATTTACATATATCTACAAAATACATAGTACTTTCATTATTTTTCATCTTATCTATGCCCTGATAGTAATCAAATAGAAAATCTAGAGTTCCTTCTATTCAATTAATACTTTATGGATCTAATCCTAACTATAGACTTATCCAGAAATTTCTTTTCCAACATAAAGACTCCCTTTTATCAAATGGGGTCAGCAAAATATATACATTTTATGAAATATGTATCCTAATCATATGTTGTGTTGTATGTACATACTTACTGAGTTTTCACACATTCCCCTTCTGAATTTAATTGATGATCTCCTTCTTTCTTCCCAGTATGTGCATGTTGGATGCCACTAAAATATGAACATATGTTTATGTTTTTTCAGCGGACTTTTTCTTACATGATCTTTTGTACAGTTGGATCCTCTTCTTACTTAAATTAAAACTCTTAAGAGTTTTAATTCTCTTTTTTGTCCTTTCAGCTCCAAAGTCTCTGTTCTCTTTCTGTTCTTGAATCTTTTCTTCCAGCTTTCCGTCTGGGCTGATATATCTTCCACTGAAATGCTTCTTCTTGAACTTTGTGCCGGTTGTCTATACTTGCTGAATGTCTACACTTGACTGATGTTTCTCAGCTTTCTTCTTCTGGATAAATTTCAGGAACTTCTGCCTCCCTATTTCCTAATTCTAGTTCAGTCTGAGTTCAGTCCTCATTTTCATCATTCTGACCACTATCTTTTCTTTAATTTTTCCTATTTCTGTGAGCTTTTTAGATTTTTACATTGAAATGGTGAAACCAAGAATTTTTTCCCAAAACATTTACAGATGATGGACTGCTGAGCAAAACTTCGAATTGCCCCAACCATTTCTCTTCTGTAGCTGATCATCTATTAACATTCTTCAGAAAAACTGAATCCCTGGGCTTTATATTATGTAGGGAATAATCAAGTGGTGGGGTTTGCTGGATTATGCCCATTTCATGGAGCTCTCTAAGTCTCTTTTGTAATGATTGTATATAAGCTGCAAGTTGAGAATCACCTCCCAATATAGAAATAAAACTAGGTTTACACATTTTGGCTTGTAATGGGGCATGACCATTCAGCATTTCGAATGGAGAAATATGCACACCCCCATTCAGTCTTGTACCTATATAGAAAACCACTAGAGGTAGTATTTCAGTCCATTTTAAATGAGTCTCTGAACAGACTTTACCAATCAATGTCTTGATTTCCCTGTTTATCCTTTCTACATGTCCAGAGCTCATGGATGGTAAGATGTATGAAATTTGATTCCCAAATTTTCATATATTTGTTTTAAAATGGACTGTGAGAAATACATTCCATGGTCTGAATCCACAAAAGATGGCAATCCAAACTAAGGTATTATCTCCTTTGATAGTACTTTTACTACAAATGCTGTATTGTTCTTCTTTGGAGGAAATGCTTCTGGCTACCTTGTCAACCTGTCTATGATGACTAGACAATATTGGAACCTTCCAATTTTGGGTATGTTTATTAAATCAATTTGTATGCTCTCAAATGGAGTATAAGCTAATGGTCAGTTGGAGAGGATTCTCATGGTGGCAGGGAGCTGCTCTGGATTACTCCATTATCTTGGCTCCACCACCAGAACTCTGTTGATAGAAATAATGAACAAAACAAGGCCAAAGACAGAACCTTGCATCTTCACAACACTAGAGATCTCCCTCCAGTGGAAGAATTCTTCCAGTAACATTGTTCAGTTCTCAAGTTATCTATCTTGTCATCTAGCCTATGTTACTTATTCTTTTCCAAAACTTGACCACAAAGGACCTTGGTACTTTTGCTGAACGCTGTCCCCTGTGTCTACCAAAATGTTGGGATTTTATTTATCTTGATTATATTTCATATTTCTCTATTCAAGACATCCTTCTAACCTATTGGAGTCTTTTTAAAAAATCTTTACTATTACTCATGTTAACTATTCCTCCTTTTTAGATTTTATCTCCAAATTTGATAGGTATCCTTCTCCATCTAACTACATCACAAAAAAAAGAAAAAAGAAAAGAAAATGAAGTCAGATATCTTGAAGAAAATACTCTGGTCTTTCTAATTATTGCCCTTCTTTCTAGCTATTCAACAACCATCCCTTTAGTAATGTATTATAAGATTTTGCCAGAAATAACATGAAGTACATTAACCTATATCTTTCAGGCTTCCATTGCAATAATAATAAAAAAGATTGTGATACTATCTACCTTTTTCATTCTCATTCCACCACTTGCATTCCCCACCTCTTTAAAAAACAAGTGACTATAGATCAGCAATTCCAGTTCTTTCACTATCTTTGGTTGGGGTTCATCTGGGATAGGTAACTTGAACTCATCTAGGTCAGATGGGTGTTCTCTTCTTAGCTCATTAACTTATCTTGGGTTTTAGTTCCCTGTTGGCCATTTTTATTCCATTCTTTCCATTCCAGAGATCATTCTATTCTAGAGAAAACAAGCCAAATTAGCATTGTATTATTGCCCTGCTTTCTCACCATTGTCCATTAAGATTGTCTCGTCTTCCTGGGGTGACATCCTTATCCTTTCTTTTTATCCTCCAACTTTTTTTCTGCCCTTTCTGTCTCCTTCAGAATTATTTCTTTCTACCTTCAGAATTTAATTCTTGAGAAATTCTCCTTCTAGGAATGAATTCCCCTATGGAGTTTCAGGTTATGGCATTCTTTATATTTTCTGAAATCTTTGTAATATACTCACCCAAAATCTAGGGGTGGCCCATCAGACTATCTGTGGCTCTTATTTCTTCCATATCACAGTTTCTCAGATGGAATGATTACTTTGATTAGCCTCAAAGGCTAGCAAAATATCAGCGTAAGCACCTAAATCCTCCTTGTTGACAAGTTTGAATCTTTGAATACTGAAATTAACACAAAGACAAGTGAAGAATGTTTTCCCTCTTCTGCTTTGTTTGAAAAAAATATTTCAGTAGATATCTAGATAATTGACATCCACCATCATTATTATATCATAAATCTCTACCTAGCTTATGATTTGATTCACTAACTCTTGATGTATTTATTTCACTTTTTCATTTCAGTTTCCTCTTTCCATGCCCTTGCTTTTCCCTACCTTGATCTTCAGTCACACTTTCTCCATCATACTCTTCTTTTTTTTCTAGCTGTCCTCATAAAATTAACCTTTTATCATATGCAATATCATTATACTCTATAACAACCCCCCTGCACATGTGCACTTACACACATATAAACACACACATTAGTATGTACATACACACAGCTTTTTCTCTTTGCATATCTTGCATCTTTTCAATAAAAGATTTTCATTTACATAAAAGTTTTTCATCCTGGAAAATTGGTCCATTTCCTAAGCCAGTTTCCCATTATGGATTTCATTGAACAATTTCTTAGTGATACCCACAAAGATAAATTTGTGTCTGTGCTGCATGTCAGGTCCATTTTCTTTGTTAGGTACACCGTCGGCCTTGTGTATGTGCATATATATACGAGACCATGGATTTTATTGTTGGATTCTTCTGGAATTCTTCTTTCTCTTCTCCTTTCCTTCCTCATCTTTATTTAGTATTTATAAGTTTGCAAAATACTTATATAGATTCACTAATATCATCACAACAATCTGGTGAGGTAGGTGATATTATTTCACCCATTTTAAAAATGGGAAAAATTAAATCTGAGATAGATTAAGTGACTTACTTGTCATACTATGTTTAGTCCTTGAGGCAAGACTTGAACTCACATTTCCAAACTCCAGGTCCTACATATTAGCTCCTATGCCATCTTGCTGCCTATATTTCTTGCATTTTTAACTCCAATGTTTGCCTAAACATTTCTATTACTTTTTTTCTTCTTATGTTATAGCTGATCTTCATGACAGTGCTTTGATTGCTAAAATAAATGTAGGCAGTTTTTCTCCATTGTCCCTCCCTTTTAAATGTATGCCCCTCCTGATCAGATTTGTAAGAATTTAGGCAAAAAGAATTTCATGTATTTCCCATTGAACCTAACAATCTCTGAAAATAAAATAATGACTTCATAACTTAACTTATCCATAATACCTTTGCAGTTAATCAGGGAGTACAATTTAAGCTGTTCATTTACTATAGAAATGAGTGGAATAATGGATGAGAAAGGTGGCTTAGGTTCTTTAGAAGAATGGCACCATATAAATCAAAGATTATATTAACAGTCCATGATGATGATAATTATTATGTTTAAATATTAAAGTAATGTTTAACCTATGTAGGAAAAGTGCTAAACTTAGCAGCAACATTGGGCAGGAGAACTATGCTTTGGAAGCTTTCCAAGAAATGTCATAAAAATTAACTGACTAAATATTCGTCAATGCCATCTGCATGGTAATTAAAAGTGAAAACGGGTGTCACAGTGTCTTGTCAGCATGCCACCCTGAAGAATTATATAGTTTTTGGAAGGACTATTTCATAGATGGTATGGTAATTAAAACATACCCTATAGGCAACTCCAGTAGCACCACTCAGAGAATTCTGGCAAATGGCCAGCCTTTAATTACTAATTTGCAAATATATACTGAGTGCTTTTCTTTTGAAGTTGTAAATCTTTCCAACTGAATGACTTAATTCTGTTTATTCATTTCATTCTAATAGGAGGAAATTGATATATTTGAAGGAATAAAAGATAGCCAGGCAGAGCGGATGGCGGAAAATTTAGGCTTTCGCGGTGCCCTGAAAACTCAGGTATGGTAAAGCAATATAGTCACAATGTGTATAATTTATTTCTCAAAACATTGATAACTACTTATTCAATTTCTCTTAATTAATTCATGGAAATGTCTGACACAACCAGACCTAGAGAATGTGTAATGTTTTAGAACAGTGATGGCAAACCTTTTAGAGACCAAGTGCCCAATCACAACCCTTACACTGTATGTGAGCCCCCTGCCTTACCCCAAACTGGGGAGGGAGGAAGCACTCCCATTGGGTTGCTGGGCAGTGGGGCAGGTGATGAGAGAAATGTCCTCAGGTGCATGGAGAGGGGGTGGGGAGCAGCCCTCTCCAACATGTATATCATAGGTTCACCAACAACAGTTTTAGAATCATTTGAATTGGATATGAGAAATACAAAGGTTTCTTTTCTTCCCATTTTGTTGCTGTTAATTAATTTTAGTTGTGTCCAGTTCTTAGTGACTCCACTGGGGATTTTCTTGGCAAAGATACTGGAGTGGTTTGCTGTTTCATTCTTCAGCTCATTTTACAGATGAGGAAAGTGAGGCAAACAGGATGAAGTAGAGTGTTCAGGGTCACACAGCTACTAAGTATCTGAGGCTAGATTTGAACTCACAAAGATGAATCTCCTTGACTCTAGGCCTCCACTCTATCTATTGTGCCACCCACATATAGAAGGCACTTAATAAATACTGATTAATTTGAACTGATGTAACAAATTATAGTATCTACAAAGATTTTTGAAAATGGCAACATTAAGTACTTTTTACTCCCCTTCATTTGGTTTTGTTATTAAGAAATAGGAAGTGGATTGCTGTTTTCAATATTGAAGTTAATATGGATCACAGGAAATTCACACAGTTTAATCTACATAATTAATGTATATTTTGGATGAACACTTACATACCAGTTGTATTTTTTTTGAAAATTCTTGCAATTTGTTAATTTAGTTTAAAGAATAGTTTATTTCAGTTATGCCTTTAACAATCAATACATATATGATGTCCAGCATTGTGCTAGGTGCTGTATGGGTGTTAATGTAGAAAAAATGATCTGTCCCTTAATTTCAAAATTCAAAATGATGATATTGAAAAATTAGAAAAGGATTAATTACCTCACTGATGATCACAGAGAGGCAATCACAGACAGGTGAGCTAAAGTAGTTGTCAGAAGTGTGCAAATAATAATGTTAATAATAACCCACATTGGGGGCAGCTAGGTGGCTCGGTGGATTGAGAGCCAGGACTAGAGATGGGAGGTCTCTGGGTTCAAATCTGGTCTCAGACACTTCTTAGCTGTGTGACCCTGGCCAAGTCACTTAACCCCCATTGCCTAGCTCTTAACCACTCTTCTGCCTTAGAACCAATATATGGTATTGGTTTTAAGATGGAAGGTAAGGGTTTTTAAAAATAATAATAATAAACCACATCTAAATAACATTTTACTAAGCATTTTTCTCACAGTTTCTTGAGGTAGATAGTATGGAATCATTTTCTTTTTCCAGATGAAGACATTGAGGTTCAGTGATGGTAGATGAATTATCCAAGATCACAAAGCTAATATGAGTCCAAGTTGGGATTATCTGACCTCCTTTGGCTCCAAGTTATTTGAGGATGGGGGAGGCCAGAAGCTAGGATTTGAATTTGAAAGGGAGAAGGGAAGGTGTTTGAGACAGAGAGAAGAGCATGGATAAAAGTAAGGAGGTACAAATGGATGATCAGTGGGATGGAAGCCAGGGACACTGACCTAGAAAGTGACCAGACCAATCTAGGCTTCATCCAGACCATCACAGACCCTCCTGTGAATGTCTCGATGCCTGGGCTCCTTTCCCTCCCTGCCCTCAATGATGCGGGAACCACTATTCCATTTCTATAGAAAGGCACTGGCAATTTGTCCCTGTATGATTTCTGACCTGTAAGCATTAGTCAAATCTTACTGCCACGAATAAAAACAGCATTTCAATACCTCTTTAAGATTTCAAAGGGGCAGCTGGGTAGCTCAATGGATTGAGAGCCAAACCTAGCGATGGGAGGTCCTAGGTTCAAATCTAGCCTCAGACACTTCCAAGCTGTGTGACCCTGGGCAAGTCACTTGACCCTCATTTCCTAACCCTTACCGCTCTTCTGCCTTGGAACCAATACACAGTATTGATTCTAAGACAGAAGGGAAGGGTTTAAAAAAAAAGATTTTAAAGAACTTTAATACATTATTTGATCCTTACAACAGTTACCCATGATGTTATTATTATCCCCATTTAATAGCTGAGAAAATTGAAGCTCAGAGAGTCTTCATGTCTTGCCTGAATGTTAAAGTTAGTAAGTACTTAGGGCAAGGTTTGAGCTCAAGTCTTCCTGACTCCAAGTTCAGCATCCTATTCATCATGCCACTTGCTTGTCTAGACCATACCCAGAGAGAACAAGATGAACAAGTATTTATTAAGAACCTTCTCTGTGCCAAGAACTGTGCTAAGAGCTTTACAGATATCTCCCTTTATCCTCACAACAACCCTTAAGCTAGGTGCCATAAGTGCCCTCATTTTACAGTTAAGGAAACTGAGGTAAACAGCATTTAAGTGACTTACACAATGACTTGTGCAAGGTCACACAGTCAGTAGCTTTGTGTGATTTGAATTTGAATCAGATCTTCCTGTTTCCAGCTATTTACCTCATTCCAGCTTTCAGTGAGCTTTAGTACTCACTTTTGCCAAATCTACACAGTGAAGTCCCCCCTTCACGATAAGCCCCACGAATCTGCTCCCAGACACATCACCCTTGGCACTGATACGTACTCTCGCAGTTTCCATGAAGTTGCTTCGCTCCCTCATCAATCTTCCTCTGCCATCACAGTCTCATGCTGTGATTTCTTTCCTCAATGAGTCTCATCCCATTCTCTGCATCATCCATGAATCAATCAGTCAGTCAACAAGTATTTTGATTGGACACATGCTCTGTCACAGACACCTACAGGCGGTGTTTTTGCCATGCCGAAAAGGAGTCCTCAGTATTGACCAAATGCCTTCAAGCTCCTGTGGAGCCTGTGGAGGAATTATCTAGCACGGGCAGCTGACAACTATCCTCACCTCACGTGGACGGCTGATATTCGCAGTCAGGCACTTTCTAAGAAGCTTTAATCCAGTGAAGATGGGATGAGGAGACCTCAGTTTGCACGCCAGCTCAGTCATTTGCTTCGTTGTGTGACCTTAGACAAATAATTTCTCCTCGTTGAATTTGAGTTTCCTCTAATGTAAAATGGCAGAAATGATATTTGCAATATTTACCTAATTGCCGTATTTTGAAGAAAACATTTTGTAAACTGGAAGACTCTGTGATTAGGAGTTACAGTTCTTATTAGAGGAGCTAAATAACCCAGTGAATAGAGCCCTGGGCTTGTGCTTAGGAAGACTCATCTTCTAAGAGTTCAAATCCATTTTTAGATACTTACTAGCTGTATGACCCTGAGCAAGTCATTTAACCCTGTCTCAGTTCTCCCATCTGTAAAACAGACTGTGGTGATGGTAAATGGTAAGCCACTCCGGTATCATCGCCAAGAAAACCCCAAAATGGACAGTCATGAAATGTCAGACATGACTAAAATAATCAAACATCCAAAACAATTAGTTCTTATTATTACACACAATCACCTCTCGAAATTTCAAGTGGAAATTAAACATTATTTAAAGATTTTGAATGTCTTGCAGCTTGGGTTGTTTTTTTTTTTTTGTTTGTTTTTTTTTGCCTATTTTTGGTTCTAAGTCAGTTTCTTCTGAAAATAGATAAACTCTTTTATGCAGTGGGCTACCATTTATTTTATCCTCTGCAATTGTATTTGTAGATTAATTAGATAAGTGAGACGGAGTTTCATAAAGAGCAAAAATAATTTCAGAAAATGGTGTCTTATTGCCTTAATGGCCTGTGACATTCTATGTGGCTTCAAAGGTTACTTAATTTACACCTAGGAAGTAGCTCTGGCAATGGGAGAATCTGGGATCCTGGAGAGATAAGAAAGAGTTCTTCTTTTGAATCAGAGGACCTTGGATTAAATGTTATTTCTATGGCTTCTACCTAAATGACCTTGAACAAATCCTCAAGCTCCCAGAGCCTCACATTCCTACTCTGTAAAATGAGAAGGTTGGACCAGATGGTCTGTTGAGGTCTATTCCAGCTCCAGGTCAGTGATTTATGGCCTCAAAGATCCCTTCTAGTTTACTTCTGAGGCTCAAGGTTTCCATGTGACATGCAGTTATAGCACACTCATGTTCTTCGTGTTATGTAAGTTCCAAATCTGTGATCCTGGGATTGATTTTCTTTTTTTTGAAGTCTCTTGGTTTCATTTCCCAGCATACATAGCATCCCTTAATCCCTCTCCCCTGATCTGTTGTCACAATAGATAAAATTAAAAAAAAAGGCAAAGGAGAAAGAAATTGAATTGAACAAAATTAATAAAAACCTCAGCAAATCTAAGAGGAACTGAAGTTACTATTCCCACCAACTTTTCCAAGAAAGATGGAAGCATATTCTCTTTGTCATTAATGAGAATAATAATAACTTTAAGATTTATAAAGCACTTTACAAATATTATCACATTTTACACTCACAACAGCCTTGAAAGAGAAATTTTATTATCTTCCTTTTACACTTGAGGAAACTGATTCAAACAGAGGTTAAGTGACTCACCAAGGGTCATGAAGCTAGAAAGTATATCTGAAACTGCATTTGAACTGATCTTCCTGACTGTGCCACCTTGCTGCTCCACTTTCAAACTCCCTTCACATATATATATATATATATATATATATATATATATATATATATATATGTAG
>NC_058130.1:32256080-32299241 GCF_016433145.1 Gracilinanus agilis | reverse complement strand
AAAGGAATAATAAACTGGAGGAATTCCATGTGAACTGGAAAGACCTCCAGGAATTGATGCAGAGTGAAAGGAGCAGAGCCAGAAGAACATTGTACACAGAGACTGATACACTGTGGTAAAATCTAATGTAATGGACTTCTGTACTGGCAGCAAAGCAATGACCCAGGACAATTCTGAGGGACTTATGGTAAAGAAAGTTACCCACATTCAGAGGAAGAACTGCAGGAGTGGAAACACAGAAGAAAAACAACCGCTTGAATGCATGGGTTGATGCAGACATGGTTGGGGATGTAGACCCAAAAGGACCACATCGATGAAACTATCAATAATATGTAAATAAGTCTTGATTGATAACACATGTTTAAACCAGTGGAAATGTGTGTTGGATATGGGGGTTGTAATGAAGGGGAAAGTAAAAACAAGAATCATGTAACCATGGAATATTTTTCTAAAAAAATAAAATATTTAAATTTAAAAAAAAAAGAAAAGCAGAGACTAGTCTTTGAGATATATGTAAAAGGAACAGTAAATAGTTTATACTCTAAAGTTTCCTATCCTGCAAAACTGATCACACTTCATCTTGAGAAAATTTATTCCTTAATGATGTCATGGCATACTTTTGGCCTTTCCTGCAAAAAAAGGAGAGATAGATAGATCCTTTGACATTCAAGTTGTCAAAGCAATTGCTATTACTTACTAAGGCAATAAAAATTTGAAATCAGTTTCTTTGATCTACGTATTCTGAAAAAATAATATAAAAATAAAAAGACATTTTGGAAGTTTCTTTTGCCTGGCCAGATGCAAAGAATGAATTTTAGGATTTTCTGAACCTGAAACAAACAAACAAAAAAGGCTAATCAGCAATATTGTTACTAGTACTGTATTCTATTACTGGCAAGGGTGTTTATGCCCTACTTTGGAAATATTAGGTGTTATTTAGATAACAAATTATGTCAAATAAAGAAATAATTAAATTATATTCAGCATAATTTTAAGTATGTATTATTAGTAGAAAACTAAGGATTCATAAATGAATAAATATTCTTTCTTTTTTTTTTAACCCTTAATTTTTGGTGTATTGTCTTATAGGTGGAAGAGTGGTAAGGGTGGGCAATGGGGGTCAAGTGACTTGCCCAGGGTCACACAGCTGGGAAGTGGCTGAAGCTGGGTTTGAACCTAGGACCTTCTGTCTCTAGGCCTGACTCTCACTCCACTGAGCTACCCAGCTGCCCTAGATGAATAAATATGAGGAGAGAATATGTAATGTAATAACTACATTACTAATTTGAATTTAGTAAGTATATAGGAGAGGTAGAAAATACTATGACAAGTCTAAGGAGGAAGAGAAAATGATGATGTAAAAATAAATTGTGTTTCATGGAAGAAATGGTACCTGAGTAGTTATTGAATATAGAATATTTTTATGTGATTATTAATAGCTTTGATCTCATCATCTGAAAACTGCCTGTTCATATCCTTTGACCATTTGTCAGTTGGGGAATGACTTGTGTTCTTATAAATTTGACTTAGTTACTCTTTTTATTTAATATAGCCGAAAATGTCCGTTTTTACCTCTTGTAATGTTTTCAATCCCTTTTATGTGTTATAAATTCTTACCTTTTTCAATAGATCTGCTGTGTAAACTATTCTGTGTTCCCCTAATTTACTTATGATATCCCTCTTTATGTCTAAATAATATACCCATTTTGACTTTATCTTGGTATAGGGTGTGATAAACTGGTCTATACCTAGTTTCTGCCATACTGTTTTCCAATTTTCCCAGCAATTTTTGTGAAATAGTGAATTCTTATCCCCAAAGCTAGAACCCAAAGGTTTTCCATACACTAGGTTGCTAATGTCATTTACTGAGGTAGTCATTAAAGAATTTAGAGGTTATAATAGATGGAGGCAGAAGGAAAAGAACACTTTAATTATAGAAGACTACAGGGGTAAAGGCAAAGAGATTGGAATGTCTAAGGCTCAGATTACTATAACCATATGTCAAGTGGAGAGTAGCAAGAGAAAAGACATATGGATCATAAATTGTGGAAGGTTTTAAATTTCTAGCTAAAAATATCTGGATTGATGAAATTCATCTTAGGAAACCCCCAAGAATAATTATAGTTGTTTTTTGTATTTTGTTGTTCACAGAAGTGTCCACAAGACCTCACACCTAGTACATCATAAATTATCCCTTTCTCTTTTACAAATATCATTTGTGGAAGCTTGTTGTTTAAAATATGTTGTTTTGAGCTTGTGATGATTCTGGGGAAGGGACTTCCAGTAAAGTTTTATTTCCATCTCAGAAACCAGTAACATTTAGTGATGATTACTGATTTTTTTAAAATTGAATAAATATTCATTATTTGAATGCTAATTAAATCTAAATAAAGAGAAGTTCAGTATTATAATTTAAATAAATTTGCGAATATAAATGCCCAACTCCTTTAAAAGAATCAATTTACTTTATGAAAATTAGCAAAATCTATATACATTTATAGCCGCAAAGTTGAAAATTCTGTATCAAAAAGAATGTGTATACATGCCCTATTTCACTCTTTTCCCCCACTAGCTTGTAAGTTCCCTGAGGAAAAGACCTGTCAATGCCTAACAGAGTTGTTGAACTGAATAAAGATCTGATTGCCCCAATTGCTAGGACTCACCCAATTGTTCTTCCTCTAGTTTCTCTATTTTGCATATATCTCACGGATAGATAGCTGGCCTCAGACCCCCTACCCTTAATTTCAAGTCCTATCTCTGACTATGTGACCCTGACAGGTTACTTTGCATCTTAAGCCCTGGAAACAACACTCAAAAGCCTCTAAAATTCCAGAGAAGGTCCTGCTCTGGGAGTTGACTATGACAAAGAACTAAAAAAATCCAGTCTCTGTTCCTATAGATTTTATTGACTTTTCTTTACACATTTTTCCCTCTCCAGGTAGGTACAAGCCCCTCCAGGGCAGAGAATATTCTGTTTGTATCTTGCATTTCTAGCACCTAGCTGTATGCCCAGCACTGAGGAGGTGATAAGTGAATATTTGTTTAATTGAGTTGATGACTGCGATGCTTTTTATTCAGTTTCTTAGCAATTCAACAAATCATACTGTAGGAAAATAGATTGTGTGTGTGTGTGTGTGTGTGTGTGTGTGTGTGTGTGTGTGTGTGTAAGCAACACTCCTAATGCCTACATAAACATTCTAATGATTTAGCATTTAAAAACATTAAGAAGAAGGTTCTTTGTCCCTATCATGAGTGTGAGAGGACATAATATATCAAAAGACAACTCTACTGTGATTTAAATAAAAATAAAATTATCTATAGCTATTAATTTGTTCTTGTTCCATAAAAGTCCAGCTATTGAGTTATAATCACAATTAAATGAATGAGTTGGTTTATAAAACTCTAATGAACAATAGTGAAGTTAAACCCAAATTAGGAAATTAGTGATTAATGACAGGAAGAATAAATTTGTCATCACCTTCAGAGCACTAACCACTTTTAAGGGACTTTTTACTTAATAGATGCAAAAAAATTCATTTAAATTTAATAAGGTGAAGAACACCAATTGATAATTTTAATTTTCCAATGACTGTTTCCATTCATATCAATAATTAGGAGATATGTAACCTTTGGCTAATTATACTTGACCTTGTTGGGTTGGGAATGATTTTTCAAGTAAGAATTTATAGAAAATATGTTATACCTTCTCCTGGCGCTCTCTACCCCTTCCACTCGCATCTCCCTCACCCCTACTACCAGCCCAATCCACTTAACTGTGCTTTGGCACAGAACCTATTTAGAGGAAGGTTTATATTTTCTTTTTTAAAAATTATAGACTCTGATTTGGAACCATTTAAGAGGTCATTTTGCTTAACCTCCTGCTTTGTCTGTGGATTATTTTAATAGAAAAATATATAATTCATGGCAAATCACCGAGTAGATTTTTAAGCAGCCTGTAAATAAGCCCTGTTCTAGGGCTTGACAGCTACTGGAGAGCATCCCCCTACACCATCACCCCCTTCCTCCAGCTAGTCATTTAGGTTGTGCAAATATAAAATAGAATGTGTAGTTGACCGTTTTAGGGCCAGCAGCAGAGTATCTCAGAAAGAGTTCTGACTATAGCCTCAGAAGACTCAGGGTCAAGATCTGCTCTTGATGTTGATGATCTGTGTCTCCTAGAACAAGTGACTTCAGCTCTCTGGCCTCAGTGTCCTCATCTGTAAAAGGTGCAAGATAGACTATATGTATTCTAAGGTCCCTTCTAGTTCTTGGTCTGTGATCATCTGAATGACTAAGACATCAGGTCACTTTCCTGTCTGAGGACAATGCTTCTGACATGCAGGGAGAATTGCACTTACAAGCAAGCACTGGGTTCAGATCTTTCTACTATCATTCATCTGTGTTAGCCTGACTCACTCCCTTCCCCATTCCTGATCCTGAACTTCCTTAACTGTAAAATGAGCCACAAAGGATATAAATAAAAAGTTGTAATTTACATAGTTCTTACAACTACATGACATGTTACATATATGCTCTCATGAGATCCCTCTAATACTCTGTTACACGGGTCATTATTATCATAGAGCTAGAAGAAACCTCAGAGATCATCTCATATTACAGTTAAAGAAGCTCATAGACAGGAATGGGAAGTTAGTGGCCCAAGCTAACTCAGGTGAATGAGAATAGAAGGATTTGAACCCAGTTCCTTTGGACTCTGAGTCAGTGCTTGGTTTGTCATGTGTCCTTATGTATTTTTAATTAAAATTATTTTATATGTCAATATAATATTTAATAAGCGTTTTCTGATATTTGGGGATCCATATTCTCTTCCTCCCTCTTTCCCCTTGCCCTTTCTCCAAGATGGCAGGCAATATGATATAGGTTGTACAGGTATGATAATACAACACTTATTTCCATGTTAATCATGTTGTGAAAGAAGACACACACTGTTTTTACAAGAGAAAAATTCATGGAGGAAATGAAATGAAGAATAGTATGTTTTGATCTCCATTCAGATTCTCTCAGTTCCCTCCATGGGGGTGGAGAGCCTTTGTCGTCATTTGTCCCTTGGAGTTGTCCTGGATCCCTGCCTTGCTGTTCATAGTGAAGGCATTCACAGTTGACCATTGCATGTTGTTGCTCTTCCTGTGTCCTTCTTAGGTTTTCTGACTTTGTCAGCTAAGTAGGGCAGTGGATAAGGATTGGACTTGGGGTCAAGAAGCCATGGATTCAAATCCAACTCCAGACATTTACTAGGTGACTTTGGACAAGTTACTTAACCTCTGTCTGCCTCATCTGTAAAATGAGAATAATACTAGTCCCTACCTCTGATAGTTATAGTGAAGATAAAATGAAATAATATTTGCTTTACAAACCTTTAAGCACTATATAAATGTTAATAATTATAATCATCATTATTATTATGGAATAATAATTATGGATATCATAGGAAATACTGAAGTCGATAGGAATTATTTTTAAAATGCTGTTCTTCCTCCTTTTTTTGGATTACTTCTTAATATATACATGTCACATATTATGAAAAGGAGAGAGAGAGAGATTGAACTCGTGAGTTCACTGATAAATGAACCTCTTAGTCAACAAGCATTTATTAAGTACCTCCTATGTGCCTGGCACTATACAAAAGGCTGAAAGACAAGTGAAAAGAGTCTCTGCTCTCGAGGAGCTCATGATCTAATGGATATCTTGGTGATGAGATTTCTCTGCCAATACATCTGTACATTTGTAGCCCCTGAGTCTTAGAATTGCTAGTGGGCACTGATTGAGATTTTGACTTGCCCAGGGCTGCACTGTCAATAGGAGTCAGAGGCAGGACTGGAACCCAGGTCTTCTTGGTTCTCTGGGCAGTTCTCCATCTACTAGACTATGCTGCCTGTCATGAGAAGTAGCCTCATTATAAAAGAGCTTCAAAAGAGTAGCATGAGCCTCGAATCAGATATGGCACAAATCCTTTTCTTGCTGTTACAGAGTTTCTGGAACTAGAAGGTGATATTGGATTCTATTTCATTTCTTTCTCCACTCAGTGGTTTTCACGGCTCGACTCT
The DNA here is from genome assembly GCF_016433145.1 of Gracilinanus agilis. Classification (NCBI taxonomy): domain Eukaryota; kingdom Metazoa; phylum Chordata; class Mammalia; order Didelphimorphia; family Didelphidae; genus Gracilinanus; species Gracilinanus agilis. The sequence goes on along the minus strand of NC_058130.1, from coordinate 32,293,176 downwards.
TTTTTCCTTTATATCCAAGACTGCCTTCATCAGTTGGAGCCCAGGCTCCTCCAAAGTGTTTGATAGCAAAGACCCAGTTTCAAACAGTGGGCTTTTGGCCAACATTCTTTGGAAACCATCACTGGCTGACACAAAGTTAAATCAGCAAATCAGTTTTGAATCCTTAAGATTCATTTCCCTAAATAGCAACATGGTTGCTTGATGTTTGCGGGAAGCCATGTTTTTGGTGGGTGTTTGCTTTTTTTTTTTTTTTTTCTCCTTACGTAAAAACCAAATTTCCAAGAATATTTTCAGCTCCTTTCCCTCCTGGGTCTGTCTATTTTCACATCTACTAAGAGAATATTCAGAAAATTACACAAATACTGGAACAGTGGCAGTGAAAGGGGGATGGGAGGAGGGAGAGACCAATTTGAAAGTGTCCACATTTCATATTTTTTTCCTGGCAGCATACCACTGAATAGCATATTATAATTATTTATCACAAATCAAATGTTCTCTGCTGCTTAAAGATGAGATTGTTTTTTTTTCAAACTAATTATGACACTCCTAAATCATCTTATTTTTTTAATGCTTCGTTTTTGTGTGTTTCTTTTTGTAAATGTATTTTTCTTTAGCTTAATTGTGAAGCACATTGTTCAGGTAAGCTTTGCAGGTCAAAGGCCCTCAGCTGTCAGTCACGTTCTCTATCGAGGCAGTTGAATTAGCACACCACTAACAAGGACAACAAAAAAATCCACAAAACACCCCGTGAACATAAATTCCAAGGTTTTCTTTGATATTTGTTCAGAAGGAAAATTCATTTGTACAATCTATCAAGCATATAACAATGCGCTTTTGATGGTGAAAATTGTTTTATAAATATTAATAGGTGTTTTTCCCCTTAGTACTTGGTACTAGGCATGGTTTTTGTGAGAGATGAATTTTCTGTAGAACTAAGATTCCATTAAGGTGAAAATGAAAATTTGCATTCCAAGCTGAGCTCTGTACCTCCCAAAATGCATCCAATGACAATTTTTGGTTGTCTTATTAAATGAGAAGGTTACAGCTTGAATATAACATATATGATTGGTACATCATTGACTAAAGGATCAGAGATTGTCACCAGAAAGGAACTTGGAGGTAATAAGAGTCTCAAGCACCCTGGGCAGAATTTGAACCAACGTCTTCCTGTGTACAAACCATTGCAACATTCCATTGGCTGTTCTGTGATGCTTGCCTTGACATAGGAAGAGATAACTTTCCCTTTTTAAAAGGACTTATTTTATTTTTCTATTTAAAATTCTAAATACCATTTGGGACATCGAAATCATCCTTTAATGACAGGAAACCTCTAAGCAAAAGTTACTGACGAAGGACTTCAACTGTGTGTATATTCCACTTTCTGCACCATCCATCTCCTTTTTTGTCATTAAAAAGTAGATTTTTGGCTGCTCTTTTAAAAATAAATTTATATGCTTTCTAAATTGTATTTATTCTAAGTACACTGTTTAAAGGACGCTTAACTTGTATCGAAAGGATAACATAAAAGTAACACAATATATGTACGTAGTCTGCTTCATGGGAAAAATTAATGATTTTACTTTTTTTCAGTCCAGTAGAGTATGTGTTCCTGAAAGCACAGGTTTATTCCACTAGCTAGAATGGCACCGGTGTCCAGGGTCCGGTACTCCATCCCCAGTGACTGAGGAGTTCAATTTCTTTCTCTTTCTTGGCAAGTCTTCCCTTCTCCAAATTGGGTGGTGCTGTAGATAGAAAGCTGGGCTCAGAGTCATGAAGATCTGAGAGCAAATCGGGCTTCAGACTAGGTGGTATAACTCTGGGAAAGTCACTTCATGTCTGCCTGCTTCAGTTTCTTCTTCTGTAGAATGGAAATAATAACAACAGCACTTTTCTCTCTGGTTTTTGAAAGGTAAAATGATAATATTTGTAAATGGCTAAATAAGTATTATTATTACTGTACTAAAACAGAGATCGGCAACTACCTAAGTGATTTGATCAGAAGCATACTTAAGCCTCTCTCACCTTCATACACATACAATTTCTCTAATCAGCCTACCACCATGAGGCTAATTTAGTAATTCCAAGTTCCCTTGTTCATCATTCATTCAATAAGCAACTATTAAGTACCTACTGTATGACAGGTACAGTGCTAGTAACTAGACCTAAAAAGACAGAAACAAATATTTAATTTCCTCAAGAAATATACATTCTAATGGGAGGGCACGGAGTGGTAGATGAAAGGGGTTCTGCAAAAAATATGAAGATATAATCCCTGCCATTAAGGGCCATAGGAGGATGGATGGTGCCATTGAAAGAATGTTGGGCAACAGAAACAGGGAAATTTAGAAGAAGAGTATATTTTGGGAAAAGATAATGATTTTCCTTATTGACATTGGGCTTGAGATACCTCCAAAATTTTCAAGGCAAGGAAGATAAGTATTTGAAACAGTATATGAATTTATTGAATGGGATCATCAGAGAAGGCTTCAAAGAGGAAGAAGGATTTAAGTTGGACCTGAAAAGAACTATGGAACTAAATTTGGCTTGAAAAATAGGAAGTGGGAATTGAAGAGATTCATTACAGGAGGAAAACAAAAATTCTCCTATTCACTTTAAATAATTCACTCAGCTTTCATTCCATGTTCAGCTTTCTTATGTAGAGATGTCCTTAGGCTTTAGGGGGAGAAAATGATCTCTTGCTTCATAAGAGTAGGGAGACTATTATAGTGAGTCAGCAAGCAACCGTTAAGTGCTTACAGCATGCGAGGCAGGCACTATGTCAGAGGAACTGAGTTCTAATCCTGTTTCTGAAAGTTACTACCTGTCTGGATTGGGCAAATCACTTAGCCACCTTGGTTTTCAGTTTCCTCCTTATCTGTGAAATGAAAGACTTGGACTAGATGGTCTCTCTGAACCCTCTGGCAGCTCTTAAGTCTGCGATCACAACTGATAAATGTATGTAAGTAACATTTAAGCCTATGTTTCATGTATACAAGTGGAATTGCCCAATCAAAATGCATGGTCGCAACATTTTAGTTAATATGGGAAGATGATTCTTTTCTCCTTCTCCCTCTCCACAAATATCATAAAATATATTGATTATATTAAAATGAAGGAATTTTTGTGGAGTTATTTCTTTGAACTTGAGGAGGAAAGTACTAGACATTCTGCTACATAGTGACTCCCTAATATTAATCTACAGCAAAAATCTTCAACATTTTAGTTCATCTTTTTTTTTCCTCAATGGCCTCCCTTTCAACAATGTTCTTGCAGCTCAACTTAGATTTAATATTCAGAGAAAAGCCCATCTGGAACATCTGGTTTCCTAAGCACTGAGTGTTGGATCCAGATATGGAAATTTGTATTCCACTCGTTCATCATCAGCTATTTTAAGCAGCAGCTAATAACACTCTACTTTAAGGGCAAAGACCAACTTGAATGTTGTTTATTTGTTTGTTTACTGGTTTATTGATTGTGACCAAAAATTCTTTGACTGGAAACTCATCAGTCAGGAAATCAACTTGATAATATTTGCATATATTAAATATATAGGTTTCAGCTGTCCAACATATGAGTAACTGAGGGCCTAAATTTACTAATAAGTTAATTAATACATATTATTACCTAGAAAGAAGTTTTTTTTAATTGATTAATGTACTAGTGATTAACTGCTGGGAAAATGCTAGTATAACAAGGAAAATGCTGGAAAAAGGCCTTTAGTGACGACAAGTGTCCACTATTAAAATTAAAATATAATAAAAGGTAATTACCACTTTATTTTCTGCATACATTCACATTTATATAGGCTAATAAGTTGCACATTTAACAGTAGTGCTACATACTCAGGCAGTCATTAACTACTGGGAAATGTTTCCTCTTGTCCATCATTACTCTACTCAGTCATTTGTAGTTTTATTTATGTGAATATATACATATACATATATATGTGAATATGTGTATGTACATATGTGTAATAACTTTAAAAAAAAATCTTTACCTCTTTGACTCAGTATCAATGCTAAGACAAAACAGTGACAAGAGCTAGGCAACTGAGGTAAAATGATTTGCCCAGGGTCATATAGCTAGGAAGTGTCTGCGTCCTGACTTGAACCCAGGTGTTCCTGACTTCAGGCCTGGCACTCTATCCATTCAGTTACCTAGCCTCCCCTTACATAAGTTAATGGATTCATTCTCAAAAGGCTCTTTTTTTCTGACCAGTAGGAAGTAAAAGTATATTCCAGACCTTATAAGTACAAAGATTTCAAATGCCCTGAGCCTGAGTTCTGGTCCCTGTCCCATTCTGATCCAGAGAGCACACGTCGCTCCTTCTCCCATCTGTGTGTCTCTTAAGGACTCTCTTCCAGTCTTAGTCCAGGGATGTCCAATTAATCGGGCCTTCCTGCTGTTTCCTATCTCCTGTGTGTTTCAGTTGGGAGTCCTGGCCATTTACACTGACCGGGATTCCAGGACAAAGTAAAAGAGGATATAAGGGGGAAAAACTTCACAGAAAAGCAAGCCAATGGCCATCCAAACAGCATCTCTGCATCATTCAAGGAATGTATGAGATTCATAAATCACAAAACAAAGTCAGTGATCATGAGACCACAGAATTAGAGTTTAAAGGGACCTCAGAGATCTGAGTTTCATAAATGAAGAGCTAGAGGATACCCTGGCCCCTTCTTATCTTACATCTTGCACTTCTCCATGAATTCTGGGATCCAGTGACACGAGGCTTCTTGGTGTTTATCATACAAGACATGTCATCTTCTGTCTCCAGGCCTTTTCATTGGATATTTCATATACTTATAATACTATCCCTCTTTGTCTCTGCCTCCTGGCTTCCCTGGCTTCCTTCATGTCTCTGCTAAAATACCACCTCCAATATATAAGAAGCCTATCTGATTTCTCTTTAATCTTAGTGCCTTCCCTTTGCAATTATATCCAATTTGTCTTTCTTTATCTAGTTTGTACAAAATTGTTAGCCTGTGATTTCCTCCATTAAACCTTGTGCTGCTTGAGAGCAGGGGTTGAGTTTATTTGTTTTGTGAACACAAACACACACAGAGATGTAGAAGTGCTTATTATTTATATTACATGCATTGTGTGCCTTTCTTTATTATATATGTATACATACATATCTATATCTATCCATCTATCCATGTATGTATATATTTATCCTTCTATCTATCTATCATATCGATCTATCCATGTATCTATATATTTACCCATCCATCTTTCTATTTATCTATCATATCTATCATATCTATCATATCTATCATATCTATCTATCTATCTATCATCTATCTATCTATCTATCTATCTACCTAGTTAGCTAGTATATTTATCTATCTATGTATCTATATATTTATCCATTCATCTATCTATCTATCTGTCTATCTATCCATCCATCCATCCATGTATATCTATCTATCTATCTATCTATCTATCTATCTATCTATCTATCCATCCATCCATCCATGTATATATATTTATGCATCCATCTATCTATCTATCTATCTATCTATCTATCTATCTATCTATCTATCTATCTATCTCTTCCAGATCTCAGCCCCAGTGCTTGGCACATAGGATCTAAAAAAAAAGCTTGCTGACTTGATATGACCCCTGAAGCCAGCTAATCTGATCTAATTGAGCGTCTTCATTTTAAAAAATAAAGGATCTATGACAAAGAGAATTAAGGAGTCTTGGCCAAGGCCATCCAGCAATGTCTGTTGCACTGCCTAGAGTTGAGCAGGGGTCCTTGGGCCCTATACTTTTTTCATTGAGTGAATTATCACCATGATTAAATCCAAGTTATACATTCTTTGCTATATTGTAGGAAGGAGTCATTTGGTTTGGGGAAGAGCGTTTCTTTTCTAGTTTCTTAATTTAAAAAAGCCTGAGGGACATTGATTAATGATCAGGAAATAAAGATATGCCCTGCATGAACAGCATTACATCTCTTGCCTATATCCCTTTGCGTGGGCTTCTTTTCTATCAGCAATGTATTCTGTCCTTACCTCTAATTTTTGAAATCTATAACAATGTATTATATCCTCACCTTTAATTCTTGATATCTATAACATTGGTTAATGCACAGATTAGATCACACTCAACTTTCCTCATCTGAACCAATTATTAGCTCTTACCTACTCTTAAAATTATTTTGTATCAGTTTATAGGTACCTTGTGTTTACTTATATGTGTAAATGTTTCCCTTCAGTTTAATGTAAATTACTTGAGGGCAGAGGATGGTTTATTGTTATCTTACACATTGTAGGCATTTGATAAATATTGATCAAATTGAAAGGAAAAGGAAAAAAGTGATTATGATGGCTACATATAGTAATGTAGTTTGAACTTTGAAAACAAGTCAGAATAAAGTAGCAACCTTTGAAACCTAGTTTCCTCTCATAAAGATGGAAAATATTTATCACTTTCTCATTGACCTATTTTAAAGAATATGAACTATTGACATGTATTTTCACCCAAATACATAGAGCCCATACAAATGCTCAGTTTTTCAGTCTAGTCAAGCCTAAAGGGACAAAAGAAGTAAACTTATTTTTATCTATACTGATAGCTGTTAAGAGCAAAGTGGCAGGAGAATGCTAACCTTCCCTTCCTATTTCATGATCTAGAGTTAGAGATCTATCTATGCCTGTTCACTAAAGCATCCAATTTAAAGATCCTTAATATTCTTTATTCATTTTCTTCTTTTTGTTTTTTTGTAGTTGTGTGTTTTGATGCTAAGATAAACTTCGATGACAATGCAGAATTTAGACAGCAAGATATATTTGCCATGGATGACAAATCAGAAAATGAGCCCATTGAAAATGAAGCTGCCAAATATGACCTGAAATACATTGGCCTGGATGGAAACATTGCTTGCTTTGGTAAGAAAAAAAGCATCAAAACTGAATATTTAAGATGATTTGCAATCAAGTGGCTGTCTTTATTTTGTGAAATGCATCTCAAAACTCAGTAAACAGATGAGGTTTTATAGCTAATGAAATGATGATAGTGGTGATAACCTCAAATCAGCAGAATATAACATCAATCCACAAACATTTTGAAACAATATTTTCAATAGGTGTTATCATCATAAACACTCAGAGAGACCTGGGGGGGGGGAAATCAAAAGCATGAGGGAACAGAATGAAGGGCATAGCATCTCTGACAGCCCATCTACTCCTATCGTTCACCCAAAGATATTTTTAATAAGCCTACCTACCTAAGCTGAATGTAGAGTCCCGTGTTTTTACTCAGTTCTAAAAAGAAGTCATTTTATTCTCCTCTGCCAAAGACTATAGTACATTCAACATAGAAGACTAATAGGAAAGTGGCATATCCCAGGACCACTATTGTCTAAACTCCATTGAACTGGATGTGATGAGTGAAACAACAATAAAGAAACAAATCTAGTTTTCTAAGCACTTCTTGTATTCTATCACATTTGATTCTCACAACAGTTCTATTTTACAGATAGAGAAATATCTATATTTGTAACATATATGTACATAAATATATCTATATATGTAGCCTCAAATATTTAGATGATCATTTATACATGTGTTTTTGAACACATGTATAAATAACATATATGTATGTATATATATTATCATCTTCATTTTATATATGAGGAAACTGAGGCTGAGAGAAGTGACTTGTTTGGGGGGGGCATCACAGAACTAGAAAGTCTCCATGGCAGGATTTGAACCCAGGTTCTGATGACTCCATGTTTAGCTCTCTCTAGCCACTACTGTGTACTGGCCTCAATAAAAATCCCAAGATACAGTTTGAAGTTTTCTCTGCAGCATTCCGTATAGCTGAAAATTTCCTGACTTAAAAGTTCAACTTATTACAATCTAACTTTACTGCCCCAAAATTCAGCGTTTTCCCTCACAAGCCATAGTTGTTAAGTCAATAGCTGCTTAGGGACGTAGGTTTAAAATGGAATTCTTTTCTCAATGAAAGTAAGAGAGCACATATAGCTTAATCATTACCCTAAACTTCTTTAGTTTCAGTGATAACAGAACAATAACATGTTTAATCTGCTGTTCCTATTATTAATAATATATTATTATTAAATAAGAAAATAATTGATCTCATCATTTTGCTCTGAATTTGTGAAAATGGCTGGGATGAGAATGGACGTGTTCACGAGACAAGATCATTTTTGTAACTGTCCACAGATTATAGTGCAGAGATTTCTATTTTATCTACTCTGTTACAAATGGCTGTGGATTCTGGTAGCACCCATACATTGCACTGGTCCTGGGGTCTTCCTCTTAATGGAATTAACATTTTAAAGCTTTGTAGTCATTAAACCAACAATATTATTATACTCCGAACCTCTGAGAACACCTTCTAGTAGCTCACTGCTCACCTCAATAGAAAAATGACAGACTCCAGTTCATAACAAACTTTACTTGATGCAAGGAGCAATAGCTTTAATGTAGCAGATTCCTTGCATCTTTCTCACGGGGATAAACTAATGTACTCATGATCTTTGGAGCATTTAGAAGAGTAAAGGAAACAGGGGATATATTTAGAGTAAAGTCAAGAAGGCTTGTGTAGAGCTGCTTCAAGGATTTTAAGCGAATGCGAACCCTCCAAGTGCTGGAGTTAACATATTTCCCACTCTGTCATGAGGTACTTGGAAACACTTGCATGTTTAGTTATGGCACTAATTAATTAAATTAGTCACAGTTCAGAAGATTATGTGAGGCATTCAAGGGTCAAGAAAAAAGTGAAGTATACTTTACTTTGAGAGGCTCTCCTATGTGAAGGAGAACTTTTGCTTCCAAATAAATATAAGGGAAAATAATCACATTTGACTAAACTTGCAGGGTCAAAAAAGGTATAATTCAGTGATAAAACTTACCCAGGAGTCAGTGTAGCAAAATAGATAGTGATAAATTTGAAGTCAAGTAAGATTTTTGTTTGAATTTAACTTCAGCCACTCTATAACTCTGTGACCTTGGGCAAGTCATTTTAAATTTTTCTCAGCCTCTCTTTCCTCATCTGTAAAATGAAGAGTGATACTAGCCATGACAAGGTTGTTAGGGGAGGAAAGTACTTTGAAAAACCTAAGAGTCTATACAAATGTGTTTTCCAATTATTTTTCTGGAACAAAAAGGACAGAGATTTTTTTAACTCGTTACTTTGATTTGTCATTTCTTTTTACAAAACCAATTTTCATGGTTTTCTTTTGGTTTTGAATCATTATTTTTTGATTTACCATTTTTTGAGTTACCACTTATTTTTATATATAATATATAATAATATAATATATATAATTTGTTATAACTATGTAGTAAGTAATAATAAATAATCTTATCAAAAAGAAATGTTCTCACTTTAGCCATGTCCAAATAGCTATGTCTCATTCTCTTTTTTTTTCCCTCTTCCCTCTTTCTCTTCCCTCCTCCCCAGAAGTCAGGTAATATGATATAAGCTGTACATTTAATATCATATAATAGATTTTCCCCTGTTCATCATGTTGTGAAAGAAAACAGATGTTGCTTACACTAGAGAAAAAGAATTTGGAGGAAATAAAGTGAAGAATGGCCTGTTTCTTAATATATTCCTCATCTGCCCTTCTCCAGTAAGCTGTCTCTTATAATGAAATCAAATATTTTTAAAGAAAGTGAAGGGTGGAAAACAATTCAGTAATTAACTACACATCAATCAAGTGAGAGGCAGTACTTTATAGTGAATATTAGCAAAGTCTAAGAAAGGCCTAGATTTATTTACATTCTGCCTTAAGTGCTTTCTAGTTGTAAGATTTTGGGCAGGCCACCTAACCTGAATGAGGCTTAGTTTCTACATCTATTGATCTCAAAGGTCTCTTGTAATCCTCGGTCAAAAATCCTGTGATATGAAGTCTAATGTAGTGTGCCAAATTCTACTCCTTTGTCCACCACCTCTGTGAAAAATGGAGTGGTGAATCCATTTTTGCAAACATCCTCAGTCATTATGACTATGATTCTGCCTAAGAAAATTTCCCCATGTCTTCATTTCAGGAGTATCCATCAGACTGTGAGAGATAATTTCAAATATTAAAAAGGAGATATGGCCATATTTTTTGTCACTACTGTCATCAACTGCGATCTTGCCTCCTCTCTCTTTAAGTTCAATATGATGTATTTTTCTCCAGTTTTTCAAGAACTTTTGCTAAATATAAAGTACTATGTATGACACTTTCATTCACTTTGCAGTGAATGGTGCTGGGCTTGCCATGGCAACCTGTGACATCATCTCTCTTAATGGTGGGAAGCCAGCCAACTTCCTTGATCTTGGAGGTGGAGTAAAAGAGGCCCAAGTGTATCAAGCATTTAAACTACTCACTGCTGATCCAAAGGTAACTCCTTTATTGTAAGAAACAAAAAATCTAATGTCATGCTGTGGTCCTGATTGCTGGGACTATAGAAGATGAATTTGCCATTTGCAGGTTGCCTTTTGTTCTTGCTGCCATGACGCTGTGTTGCTAAAACCAATATAGAGGTTTTTCTAAGTTATTAGGCTAACCTGAATGCTCCAGAGATGCTGCGGAGAATTCATCATTAAATCCCCAAAAGAAAATGAGAGCAGTTTTGTTTATTCCTAATTAGAAACTTGAAAACAGTCCCAGGATTCCATGGGAAGGAGAAATCTTAGTATTTGAGGAAATATGCTGCTGCTGCTCGAGACTTTGCAGTAGTCATTGTCATTAACCACCCATGGGGAAGCCATTGACTTCCACTTGTACTCTAGAAATTTGTCCTACATTTAATTCATTTGATGAATAGTTTTTATGAAGATTTAAAGGTGAGTCTTCTCTAAATTTCTGTCTGAAAGCCAAGATGCCAAGATATTTTTGAAATGCTGAAGCAATATTTAGAATCTCTCATCAAAAGGATAAAGATGTAATTAGTTTTATTGTGTGGCTAACAAGGATAAACTTGATTTCTTTACTTTCATACTAGAGAGATGGCATGAGTTGGCATGTGATTTTGTGGTGATCCAGAAGGTTTGTTTAATTGTTTGCATTCTAAAGGGATATTAATTTCTCTGGCAGCATGGTATACTGATAAATATCTATATCTATATAATGATGAATTAGAACCAGACGTCTTAGATTTGGGTCAGCCACTTAACTTCTCAGGGCCTCAGTTGTTTCAACTGTAAAAGGAAAGATTGGACAAAATGATTTTCCAGGTTTCTTCCAGTTCGTGAGCTCTCTTTCTTCTACCTGCCTCTCCTGTGATCCTTATGGTTCAGGGAAGAGAGTCTTGGCTCTCTAATCAGAGTACCTGGGATCATATTGTACCTACTCTATATTGACCATAAGATATTGAACAAATCTCTTAATCTCACATGGCCTCTGTTTCCTCATTTATAAAATGAGGACGTTGGATTGGATGGGTGATTTATGGGTGATCTACACAATTTAACACTTGTTACACTACCTTCTATGTTGGTTCTGCGTGTGTTCATACACAATATTCTTTCTTCCGTTAAAATCTAAATTTCATATGTCTGATCACTTTCTGTAACTACCCCTGTTGAGCATATAAGAAACCCTGAATAAAATATTTTATTATTTAATTAATCAAGTGAATTTTGTTCCCCTTTGTTTTAATTTTGGGTGTTTAATTAGATGTGATAAAAAGTGGAGGGTAGATAATTTCGAAGAGTCGGGGACTATGTGATGCCTTCATCCAGTATTCTAGTTTGAGGAATAGTGACCCATTATAACAACATTTCTGTAGACCATCACCAGTTTTCTATTTGGATAGGTAAGCAAGAATGTTTGTTTTTAGTTTTATTCTTTAAGTGATGGACTGAATTACTGTCATCAAGACCCTGACCTATCACTAATATCATAATTTCTAGCTTAGGGAAAATACATGTGAAACCATCTCAGATACTTAAAGAGAATCATTCTCATTTTATTTAATACCATAATCTCCCTTTAAGAGGTTTATTGGCCTACTGGCTGCAAACTGTTGCAGCTAACAAAGCTCATGAAATTATGCTCTGAGTAGTAATTCCATCCGTCTTTCAGTCTAAGGTCATCTGCATTCTTGCTAATACTTCCTTTTATTTTTCTTATTTATTGAATAAATAGTCACTTTTTTTCATCTGATACTGGTCTTCCATCTCCTCAGGTTTTACGGGAATAGCAAAGAAATTCTAGTCCACAGACACTGAGCCACAAAGAAAGTCTGGAAATAATTATGCTGTTTGCCTAAGCACAGCATCCTCACAAATGAAGTGGCAAAATTATCAGTGGTATCCTAATCATTTATTAATTCTCTTCTCTCCGCTTTCTATTCTCTTCCAAGGAAAGAACATTTTCATCTCGGAGATTCTCAGGCCAATTAAAGACTGTAAATATCACAACATCTTTTGGGTGGCTTCACTATTAAGAGCCCAGGGGAGGGATGACTGTAATAAAATACTGAACTTTTAACTGTTGAAATATAGTTTTAGAATAATAGAAGGCTGCTGAGAGATTAAATCTAGCAGGACAATGATCAGATTTGCTTTCAAATAGCCTTTCTCTGTAACATGGGCTGAATTTTAATTTTGTAAGAAATGTAGAAAACAAGATCACAGGGGACCATTTGCATTTGTAAAATCCTCATGGAAAAGTGTAACCACAACTAGGACCCATTTGATGCATTTGCTTGGAATTCTATATGAAAATGAGGAAGGTAGCCATTATGGGTGTCTAGCATGCATTTCCTCATTTTAACATTGCAATCCAAGCAAATGAATGCCAGGTGCCTGAAATGCTACATTTCTCATAATATTTAAATTTCAAATCAGTTTAAAAAGCAAGGAAATGCAAGAGTAGCCTGCATGCCAGCATGGTTTGAATGTTTTGGAGGCTACAATGTAGAAAACAATATAGATTATTTCTCCTGCTTCTGCAAGATAGAATAGGAAGTAATTATTTGAAAACAAAACCACTACCAACTGCCCAGTCTAGAATTCCCTAAAGCACCCCAAAATCATTTCAAAGATACCGATTTACCTTATTACATATAAAAATCAATCCGATGTATGTACTGAACTTCAAAATGATATTTTTTAAAAAGTTACCTCAATTAATGCTAATCAAATCAGTTAAAACTAATAGCTATTTGTCATACACTGGATAATTCTGTTGACTAACTGAAATATGTTATATGATTGGAGAAGAATGTATATTTATGTCAGTTACCTGAAAAACTCATGCAGCTCAAGTAAGGCAAACCACTGAAGCTTACTATATCCTTCATTTGTCTCTTTGCCCAAGTGTGGTTTAAGATAGGGTGACTATGGAGCAAGCATACATTTGTGTCAGTAATGCATAGTATTTTGGGATAGGATAGTTCTCAAACCCCAACATTGCTGAGCTTTTTCAAATCTCAAAATAGCTGACATGCTGCAATGATGTCTGTGGAGGCTATCATTAAATATTTTACAATTCAGTTTTCCAATTGTTCTTGGTGTGAAAGTAAGGAAATCAAGTTTATCCTTATTAGTTATAGAATATACCTAATTACAAGCTCATCCTTTTGACTTGAGGGATTCTAAATATTGCTTCAACATTTCAAAAATGCATGATTTCATTGGTGTAGAAATACTCCTCATGGATGAACAATTTATTCTCGGCTTTTAAAAACAGTTTTTTGCTTTTACTTTGTTCATATCTGAAAATGTCTCTTCCCCATGCCAGAATTGAGTGCTTTAACAAAACTTTCTGGTCTTTATAAGTTACTCTGTTAAAAAAAATTCTAGATATTTTAATTACAGTTACCTTAAGAGTAATGGCTTTACATATTGTGGCATAAAATGGTTGCTTATTTTTAGACCACCAATGACCTCTGACCATCTTAAGATCTTGAACATATTTCAATGGAATATATGAGTACTTGTTACACTCTGGTTTTTGCTTCACTGAATTACAAAACTTTGATCAATCTCTCTCCAGTTAAAAGTGTATAAAATATCAGGAGCAGGCATGTGGAATATTTTTTGGTGTGTGTAATATATCTTTTGAATAGGACTGAAAAAAAAGGAGTTTGTGTTTTTTTTTTTTGTTTTGGTTAGTATGATAGACCGAACTTCAATATATTTGATGAATGACTTGAGACCATTTGTCCTTTGTAGAGGAAATATACTGGAGTAGTCATGTGAAAATGTGTTTGCTAGAGCCGCAAGTAGTTGATTTGGGAATGTGCTTTCTCTAACTAGACTTCCTGAACAAGAGAATAAACAGTAGATTTAACCTTAGATTTTTCAAGACATTTTGAAGTTCAAGAAAAAGTGGTTCCATATTAATAGCAAATACAATATAGACAGATTAGAATAGGAAATGAATTCTTGCCAGTCAATTAACATTTATTAAGACTCTGCCCCAAGGGCTGGACATATATAAAGAGGCAAAAGACAGTATTACCTTCACACAAAGAGCTTACAATCTAATGCTGTAGACAAGAAGAGCAAATAGATGGTGCAGTGAAAAGAGTACTGAATTTGGAATCAGGAATTCAAAACAGGCCATGGACAATTATTAGCAAGTGACCCTGGCCAGTCACTTAAACCTGTTAGCTTTAGTTCCTCATCTGTATAATGAGCTGGAGAAGGAAATGGCACACCGCTCCAGTATCTTTGCCAAGAAAATCTCTAATGGTGTCACAGAGAGTCAGACAGGATTACAATGACCAGAAGAAAACAACAAAGCCAAACAACTGAACAAAAAAAAGCTATTAATGGTATGGAACATGTGCACAGAAAATTCCATGGAATCATGGGCTTTTTCAAGTTGAAAATTAAGTCAGAACTAAATTGGACTTTGGATATCATCTAATTTTTCTTACCACCATCACCAGGCAATTTATAGATACAAATTCTGATGATCATCTAGTTCAACTTTCCCTAATTTTCAGTTGACAAGGTTGAGGTCCAGAGTGAGTGACCATGACCATGTCATACTGAGATCCTGAGAGCCAGTAGTAGAAGCAGTTCTCCTAACTGCCAGTTTAATAATCTTTTTAAAATTTATTAAACATCAGTTTTCAGCCTATTCTTCCTCAAATTTCTTTGCTTAGATATGACATTATACAAATAGGCATGTGAAGCAATAGTTATTTTAAGCAATTTTATTTTATACCAAAGTTGTGCAAGGACCATTTTTGAATGGTTGAAATGGTTAAAATGGTTGAATGAATAATTACTAAGAATCACAATTTTAAATCTTGAAACCATCTTAGATATCATATAAATCAACCCCCTTGTTTTATAGATGAGGAAACTGAAGCCCACTGAAATAGAATGGCCCAACCATAATCACAAAGGTAGTAAAGGGGCAGAGCCAAGATTTGAATCAAGGTCCTCTAACCTCAAATCCAAATGTGCTTTCTTGTATCGCATTACCTCCACATATATCATCCATACTTCTCCCCTCTCCCATCTTGAAATGGCCCTCTGAAAAGGGACATCACCATTTATTCAAATCTAACAGCAGCAAACCAACAATAATACTATTATTATCATTACTAATGAAAAGCATAATGTTTGAAGTTTTGCAAAGCAATTTAGAAATATTATCTCATGAGGTGCTCTCTGATGTTCCCTTTTTACCATATCAAGTAAGATAGCATGAGTTCATGGTGAGCAAAAGCAGTTGATAGGAGTAATGTCTCATTTTGTTGTGATTATGGCTTCCTAGTATTCAGATAATATCTTAGAGATAGCATAATTATTAAGAAAACTATAAAGAAGAAAAATAAGTTGAGTAAGAATGCACCAAAGAGAGACCATTTACCTATATTTTTGAGACAGAGAATGACAAGGCATTTAGCTTTGGGGTAATGTACTTGGAAAACTACTTGAGGATGGAGAGAAACGAAACCTAGCATATCATATTTTTAGTATCAGGGTAATGCAAATGCCTTAAGCTTTAGCAAATACGTATGGGATTAATTCATTCTAAGTGCCTCACATATTTTTAATTATTCTCTACTTAGAGTTTTATAATATTCCATTTCTAGCTTATATACATTTACTTCAGCAGAGCCCAAAGAGTTCATTAGTTTGACACATACCTTGCATATTTTCTCTTATCTACAAGTAGCTATTTGCATTCTGGAGTAATAAAACTCTTGCAGGGATTTATTTTCAAACATAAATCCCAACATTTTATAGAATGTGAGCATTATTTTGGCAATGGCTTGAGTACATTCCCATTTGAGCACAGCAGTATTAGGAAACAAATTTTGCTTTCATCCAGACTTATAAAGATTAGAAGTTCATGTAACTATTTCATAATGGTGGTAGTCAGCTTGGTTTTGTACCTTCTGTGAATAATAATTGTTTTGTTCACATACATTTATAACTAAAGTCATTTAGTTTCCATCACCACTCAATGAATAACCCCTGGTTGTTAATATTACCACTTTGCATAACCATCTTGCCAAGAGTTCTCTCATCATACAGCCTTGAGTTTGACTTTGCCAGTACTGGCAATTCCAACATTATTCTTGTGCTTTCTTTTCTGATGTCTCCTTTCTCAAAAGGTTTCAAGTGCTTTGTTTTCTTCCTGCATAACTCATTGCTAACGCATATTATCCACTCCTAGAACTCAGGAATAGGTAAGCTTAATACTAGTTTGTCTTTCCTAATTTTGTAAACTTGTATGTCTGATTTCTACCAATTTTCCAATGAAACACATTTAGTCTGATTGTAAGCTACTTATTGACACTCTCAGGAGCAAACCAGAAATGCACACATAAACACACATGTACGTGTGTAGGTGTATATGAATAAAATCTCTTTTTTGTGGTTCTCCATCAATCTCAAATCTTAATATACATTATTTTGTTTCATGGTGAGGGACTAAAAATCTAACAGATTTCTAGATATCTCAGTAAAGTCAGTAATTGGTCCCAGTGTGCTCTGTAATTGATTATGAATCTCTTACAGATAATCCATCTTCTACATTTAGAAAAGAAATAAAGCATTAATCAAATTATAAGGTCATACAGGTAGAAGATAAAATATAATTAGAACTGTTAGGAAATCTAGGGATTTTTTTGACTAATAAGATTTTATAGAGAAGATTATTATATGAATAGAAAATTCATATAGTATTTTCCACAGAGAAGAACATTCCATGAGTAATTATATTCATATTCCAAGTTTTTATAGTTGGCTATTTAGAGGAAATTATATTTCTAACAAGGTGATAAATAATGATCACTTCAAAAATCTTCAGCTCTCAAATTCATTTTTTCCCTACAATGCAAATGTGTTAAATTACATAATCAACAACATTTATTTACATTATAAGTAATTCTTTTTATTTTAGTCTCTCTGGGAAACTTCTGATTTATGTGTATGGATTTTGTATTTACTGATCACTGCATTATTTTTCCCTCAAGTAAAATATAAATTCTCAAAAGGCAGGGGTCATCTTTTTTTTTGTCTCTGTATCCTCAGTACTTAGGTCAGAGATAATTTTATTAAGAGCAGATAGTTAACAAATGCTTGTTTGAATGAATGAACGAATGAGCACTTTACTTGGAGCCATTTTGGAAGAATGTATGAGTTCTGAGTATAACAGAATATGAAAGCTGGAAGGTACCTTACTGTCTAGAGAGTTCAATCTAGGCCTCCCTAATGTATCTCTATTACAATGTACACAATAAGGGATCATCCAAATTGGACTTGGAAAACCTCCAAAGATGATGAAGATACTACCGTAACCTGAGGCACCCCATTCCACTTTTGGATCTTGAAGAAAGATGTTCCACCTTATATTTCTACTTATATTTGCCTTTCTTTGATTCTACACCTATTGCTGCTAATTTTGAAGCCAAGTACAACGAATCTAATCCATCTTTGACATCATAACTTATCAAATACATGGAGAGTTATATTTTAATGAGATAGCAGAATGCATATATTGGTATGCCGTAAGATTTATCTAAGTGAAAATTATTGGGAGAAATATGGTATTTTAGAACCTAAAGAACCACCCAGATAAGAAGAGTTCTTGTGATGGAATTCCAGGAAGAACCATAGCCATGAGTGTCACAGTATTCTTGTGATCATCGTTACTTGCCTAGAATCTCCTATAGCTCAAGAATAGGCACAGGACTATGTTTGCCAGGAACTCTGCTAAGTTTTTAACAGCTATTATCTCATTTTATCTCCCAAACAACTGTGAGAAGTAGATGATGTTATTATTGTCATTTTATAGAGGATGAAATGGAGGCAAACAGAAATTAAGTGGCTTGCCCAGGATCACACATATAGTACCTGATGAAGGATTTGAACTCAGTGCTTTCTGATGCCCCAAGATACAATTAGAACTCAAGGTTTCCTAACTTCAAATATACCACTCTACCAATTGTGTACCAATGTTCACTCCCTAGGAATGATGGCTAGACATTGCAAAAAGGCACATTTACCCTTGAGGAAAAGAAATACTGCAAACAAGATGATCACACACACACACACACACACACACACACACACACACACACACACATCAAACCTGAAAAGACATATGAAATGATGCAAGCGAAGTGAGCAGAACAAGAGGAATGTTGTACACATAGCAGCAATAATATATGATGAATAAGCATGAATGACTTAACTATTATCAACAAAAGATGCTGGTCAACTCCAAGAGACTCATGACAAAAAAAAAAATTTGGCTGTCATGGAAGGAACAGACAATGTAAATGCATATTGAAACATACCATTCTTTACTTATTTCCTCCATAAATTTTTGTCTAAAGTAAGCAATATTATTTCTTTCACAATATGATGAACATGGACATGTTTATTATATGATAACTCATGTATGACCTATATCATATTATCCACCTTCTTGGAGAGTGGGGAGGGGAGAGAAAGGGATAAAGAGAACAGATTGCAAAATATCAGAAAACAGATATTTAAAAATTATATTGATAATGTAGAAAAAAGTGGTACAGAGAACTGACATTTTTACTAACAGAAAGAAAAAAAGAAATACTGTCCAAAAATTTTTAATAGTATACCTTTTTGTGTTACAGATTTTTTTTAGCAGGCTGATGAAATCTATAGACTTCTTGGAATAATTGTTTTTCGGTGTATAAAATAAAATTGATAGGATCACAGGAGAAACCAATTAGATTGAAATGAATGTATCAAGTTGTTTAAAAATTTTTTCACACACTCCAGGTGAAAGACTCCTCTTGTAACTCTTGGAGGACCTTGCTCACTGTCTGTTTTTAGGGCCAAACCCACTTTGGGGGAATGTTGCAAAGATGCGCTTTGTCTAAGTTTAGCCTCTGAGGGCCCTTCTGATTCTGAGATCCTGTGGAAGCCTATGTTCTTAATTATGCCTTAAATATTATAATACAACTATAATAATTTCTCAATAGTCAAAGGACAACATTATTACCAAGTTCCTTTATAGAAAAACAATAAGAGAGCTGCAGTGGTGATAGAAACCTACAGAGGCAAATATCACCAAATCTGATTCAGCAACCCAGCTTTCCCCAAAGAAGAATTTACTGCTTTACTCCATTTTTTGTAGTTCTGTCCTAATCAGCAAGGCTTGGGAGTAGGTCTTTTCCTGTCTTTTCCTCCTCTTCTAGGATAGGGTGATCTACTAGAGAAAGAATTGAGAATGTGCATGGGCATTCAGAGTACCAATATATCAATCATCCATATCTTTGGGCCAACCATCAACATAGAAGATGCTTTGTTGAATGTCTCTCCCACTATCCAATTGCTACATGAGATATTCCATGTCTCTAAGGTGGAATTGGGGCAGTTGAAAAAATAGAAAATTTGGCATTTTCATTATTGTTTACATATTCTCGAAAGACCTCATTTAAGGGGTAAATTTGTTCATCCCCTGAATGCATTTCAAATTAATACATTAGTATGTATGGAACTAAGTGCCTGCTGTAACCCTGTTTCACTCAATTACATATTTTTGTAGACTAAGATAACTTTTGTTCAAGGTAAATTGGGCATATTAACTAAAGATAATTTCCTAGCATGATTTGTATATCTGGTTAAACTGGAGACTTTTAAGAGTCAGGGCAATTCTTTCTTTTGTGGCTTCCTGTTTACTCCCAATTCCTTAATGACTCTGATTATTTTATGAACCCCATTGACCAACAATGGCCAAAGTAAAAGTATACTAGCAATTAGAGTAATACTTTTACCAAGTGACTCCCTCACTGGTTTTCCTGGTTATGACATTAAATTTTTTACATGTTCAATGTTAGAAATCAACATGGAGATGGTTTGATTTAGCAAAGGATATATACATTTATACTTCTTCTGAAATTTACAGAGCATTATAAACATTTAGTGAATTTTTTTATCAGCCCGGTCATTTTTAACTTAATATTCCATGAGAAATAACAATTTCCTGGGGGCCATTTATTTCCATTGGTCGCATTCTAAATAGATCCATTATAGGCATAGCTGAATGATGAATGACATTAGTATTCTCTGATATATATATAAAACCAAGTATTATACAAAACCAAGTATTATTATTCCAAATTTTCCAATGGATAAACCGAAGCTAAGAGATATGAATGATTCTCCCAAAAGGTTACACAGCTAGTCTCAAGTCACATTGAGCCTCTCTTGTTTAAAAAAAAATTATGCCTTCAAAGTTGTTTTAAATTAATCATGATTCCAATCTATTTTGAAAGGCAGATTAAAAAAAAATCTGACTGCATTTGATTGCAGTTCACGGTATTAAGAAGATTTCTTCATCAAACCACCTAAGATCAATTCACTGGATGATAATAGTAAGTGTTGATGTTGAGTTTTGGGTTTTTTGAGACTTGAGATATTTAATGTCTCTTAGCTTCCTTTTGTCCATCTGAAAATTGGGAATAGTAATACTTGTATTTCCTGTACTATAGGATTACACATAGAAAAAAAGAAGAAATATTTATATATAATAGAACATACCAATGTCAGTTACCTTTCAGTTATGTCTATTGTGGAGCTCATAGGGAAGAAACTCCTTAATCAAAATAATGCAAAATAATATGATTCCAAAAGACTTTCAGGTTTGCAAATCTCTTTCTTTACATCATTATGAAGTTGATAAATTCAAGTGTTAACCCATTTTAGAGGAGTTAGTTGAGGAAACTGCCAGAGTGGTTGAGAGACTTGATTTTGTCACACCAGGAGTTAATGTTTGTGATGCAATGTATATCCTGATCTTCCTGCTCAACCCTATCAGCTTTAGAATGAAGAAACCTGGTTTCCCCACTTTGTCTTTCTAAAATATTAGTGACTCCAGTTTGCATTACAATAAATTTCCCTCACTTAAGGTCCACCTTGAATGTCTATAAAATGAAATCGCCCAGCAATACCAAACTTCTTCAGCCATTTCAACAAGCATTCACCTTTCCCTTCTGTGACGTTTTTAAAAAAGAGTGATTATTCCTCTGTACTTAGATCCAGGAAGAATCACTAACTCAGATCGTGTCACTAACCTCACTCTGTATTAGCATGGACAGATCACTTTCTGAGCTTAATTTTTTTCTTATCTCCATAATAGGGATAATACAAACTATATAAGCTGCTTGCAAACTTATTATGATGTTTGAAGAATATAACAGATGTGAGACACTTTGAAAATTTTAAAGTATAAAATAAATGTGAGTGATTTTCATTGTTACAATATTAGTAAAAATTTAAGTAATTATTTCAATTAATGAAATTTATAAAAATAATTCTTAAAAGGAAAAATTCCAAAATAATTTAGATTTAGAATTCAGACAGTAAACTTCAATTAATTCAGCACTGAGCAGAAAGTAAATGCTTTCCAAAATGCTCATTTACTTATTGTTTTATGGATCGATTAAAGGACACATCACCTCTTTGACCCCATCATGTTGGAGGAAATTTAGTTTAATCTTTCCCATGGTAAATTATTCCACTGAAGAGGCATCATGGTTTAATTGATCAAGAACCAAGACAGTTAATATAATCTTCTACATATATGTTAAATATGTGTCCCTAAGCAAATCGCTTGGTCATTCAGTGCTTCAGATTACTCTCTAAGACTGCATTGTAAAGAAAGTCTGAGATTGTATAGGTGGACTCTCATTTCCTGGAAGTTCCTTATGCCAGTTAAATCAGAGGTGCACTTCCTGGATTTATCCCTAAATTCCTCCATTTTCAAAATATTTATGGTTCACCTTGAGCAATAGAAGCTTCATAGAAGGTCACTAGGTGACAGAGTTGATAGACCACTAATCCTTTAGCCAGGAAGACCTGAGTTCAAATATATATTCACACACTTAATAGCTATATGACTCTGGAGTCAATTAACCTTCTTTGCCTCAGTTTCCTCATTTACAAAATGTGCTGGAGAAAGAAAAGGCAAACCACTCCAGTGTCTTTGCTAGAAAAACCCCTGATGTAGTCAAGAAGAATCAGATGTGACTAATTGACTAAAGAACAACTTTTTAAAATTGAATCTTTATTTTGAATTGACTAACCTGATTGGTAAGAGGAATTATAAGATACGTTTTTAAATTTTTATTTGGAATTTTCATATATTAGATTTGATTAAATTGAGAATAAATCTATAGTTAACCATCCCTCCCCCATATAAACTTTAACAAGGACACACAATAAAAATGCATTTTTGAAAAAAAATTTAACAACACAAATGAACAGTCTAAATCTAAAGCAAGCTTGCTATCTCCTGAGTGTATTGCTTGCACATTTAATGCCTAGACTGCATACTAATAAGAGTCTGTTTTAATTATCCTAGGATTAACAGTGAATTGTTGTTCATTAATATTTGATAAAGTAATTGTGAAAAAACTGGATTCTGAAACACTTAAGAATTCTAAAGGTGACCTCCGGCATTGTCATGACAACCTGGCTGGATCTCTTCTAGGCATTGCTGGTGAGAGGGATTCTAGAGTGAATGGTTGGCTGGTGGGAGGAAACTTAACTCTCGGAATTTTTCCTGCTGCTTCTTGCCAGGATCCTTAAATAAACATTCTTCTAAATCCCCTTGTAAGAACCTATCGATTCTCCTATGTAATCTCACCATCCTTCCCTTTTGCCAAAATCAACTTATGTAAAGGACAGTAAGATGTCCAGGCAAGGCCAATGATTTTCAGAAAGAGAAGCCAACACCTTCTCCATCCTTTGTTCTATTACCTTGATGGTTAGCAGGTGGTGCTTTTCTGATATCTTTTTAAAAATGTATCCTTATTTTTTTCAGTTACATTTGGAAGCAATTTTTCACAATCGTCTTCCGACATTTTGTGTTTCAGATTCTCTCTCTCTCCTACTCCTTGAGGCGGTAAATAGCCTGATCTAGGTCATATCACTGCTTTCATGCAATGCATCTTTCCATATTGCCCATGTCATGACTGAAGACACATATCACATATATAATAAAAAAAAGCTCATGAAGGAAATAAAGTGCAGGATGGTGTGCTTTTATCTCCAGTCAGATTTCAACAATTCCTTCTTTCGCTGTCTCTTCTGCTATCTTCTATCTCTTTCATCTTCTTCCATATTCTCCTGGACATTTATTACTTTTCCTCTATTACTTTCTCTTCCTCCTGTAATATTCATGCTTATTGACACCCTCACATTTTTCTCACATGAATCTCTTACTTCTTCCTTTTGATTGCTCTTTTGTTGCTTAGAATGTATAGTAATTGCTTCGTAACTTTTTTTTTTCTTCTTTAAAGAGGACTTTACTTCCCAGGCACCTTAACAACAGCTCATGTTTCTAAAGCAGTTTAAAATCTTTAAAATGTTTTACAGTTCTTATTTCACTTTATCCTCACAAAAACTCTGGGAAGTAAATGCTATTATCGTTCCCATTTTAGAGATGAGGAACGTGTGGCACATAGTCTGAGTGATTTTCCCAGCATCACTCAGCTAGTCATGGTCTGAGGATGGATTTGAAATCAAGTTTTCCTGACTTCAGTTGTTCTGCTAAGCCATCTCCATGCTCTTTTATGTATGTGGTCTCTGGTCCATTATTTTGGGAGCATTCTCATGCTCATAATTTTCACAAGTTCTTTCTGATTTTTGTGATTTCTTTTGTTCCATTGTCACATTTGTTTCCTTTCCATATTTAATGTTTCCTGGGAAGTTACATGGTACAATAAATAGAGTGGAGTGTCATGAAAGCTGAATTCAGATCCTACCTTTGTCATTTACTTGTGTGAACTTGGGCAAGTTTTTTAATCTTATTCGGCATTTGTTTGCTTTTTTTTTTCATCTATCAAAAGAAACTAGATTGGTACAGTGAAAAAAGTACACAAGTCGAGGAACGTGAGTTCAAATCCTGATGTTCTTATCTACTTGTGTTACCTTGAGCAAGTCCTTTATTCTTTCTGGGTATTAGTTTTCTCATCTAAAATCTGTTTAAATTAATTTAATTTAATCTAGATTTCTCATCTAGAATCATGTTTAAAATGGACTAGATGAACTAGAGGTCACTTTTGGCACCCAGTAATCAACAGGTATTCATATAGTGTCTACTATGGGCCAAGAAACAAATCAAATACAAATCAAAATTGAAATAGTTCTTGCCCTCAGAAAACTTACATTCTACAGAGGAATATATGCTCATTTGAAATCAACTGATTGCCACATGTATATTGCTCTATTTCATAATGTACGTATTAGAGGAGAATAATTTACAAATAAATAAATAACCGCTTTTGTTCTATATTTCCATTCTGAAAACTAATTGTTGTTTGGTTTAAACAAGTATCAAATGGATACTTAGTGAGGCACCTGATAAATCAAGTTAATGAATTGACTTGGTAATGAAAGGAATCAATCAATTTAATCCTACTAACATTTGGATTATTTTTTTCTACTTCATTGACCAGTTTGACTGAATTGACTAAATCAACCATTGTTTTTATATCATGTAGACACAGCCTGAAAACCTCTATCTCATCTTTCTTACTTTCTTCTGTCAAGTTTTTTTTTTTTTTGCATTTTCTTTGTGTAGTTCATTAAGACTTTCTTTTCCTTTAAATTCATCCTACTGAATTGTTTATCCTAATTTGGGTGTCAGCTTTCCTACAATTAGATATTCTTTTGGAGGATCCATAGATATTTTATCTGCATTTCCAGCATCATCTCCTGGGTATTGCCTATTACCAACATTGAAGTCCTCTGTAAATGCAACCCTTCGAACACTCATATTAGTTAGTATTCCCAAGTGTAAACTGGCACAAATCCGAGTTAATTATTTTTCTTCCAGCTTATCTGTGGACTCTTTCATTAATCGTTATCTGTAAGCATTCTGGACACATCCCTTTTTCTCAATTAGAACTCTAGTAGAATATTTTTCAGCAAACATTTGGGTGTCTCTTCTAATACTCAAAGGCCTTAGGTTAGTAACAGTGCACAGAAAATCCATTTAAAGCTTTAACCCTTGACCTTCTGCATGTCCCTACTTCATTAATTACAAGGAATCAATTTTTCTGAGACACTGACGTTGTATAATTTATTATATTCATTGTGATCCAGTGATCTAACACAGGCGGAGTTTATTTAGCAGGTGTAAAAGATGATGAGCGTCACTAATCATCAAGTCATCATTTCTGGTTTTTTCTGTATTCTCTAACCCATGAGTAGTAATTATATTTCAAGAACAATGCTCAAAAGTACCCACAAAACTAACCCGCTAGATAGTTAATATAGATCTCATCAGGGGATCTCAGATCTCAAATGATATGAAATGATTTTCTTTCATTGATTGTTTTCCTTATATTATCACTCAGTCAATAAATATTCATGAAGCCCTTACTATGTGCCAGACACTGCCAAGCACTGGGGGACTTTTTTCCTAGATATGAATACATTATGTTACATCAGCTCATACAGGACTTCTAAGGTTTGGGGATTCTTTATATTGATTATTACTTATTTATTAAATAATCACACACATGTATACTAACAAACACATATGTATATGAGCATATGTGCTTACCTATCAATATTTTATATATTTTATCAATATTATATATAATAAATATATTACATGTATAATATTCTTTACATAAAATAAATAATTTGATAATATGTAATTATTTATATGATTGTATATAAAATTTATATAAATATATAATGTATATAATATATAATATCAATGCTATATATATCATTGTTTTTATATATATACATATATACATATGTTCATATATATATTTATATAAACAAGTATATATTGAGTTTCTTCTGCATTCTAGAACCATGTGAAGTACTACAGAACAAAGATAAAAACAGAATTAAACTCACCTTGACATGTCTAAGTTCAGACTTGTCTCTAGCTTCCTCATTATATTGCATTAAACTATACAAACTTTAACCCCATTGGGTTGTCAATGTGGAATCTAGAAACCCCAAACTTGTAGCCATGTGACACCTGAAAATTCCAAATCAGACTGTATTAAGGATAAGGACATTTTCTAGATGTTTTATTTTCCAGAAGTAATACAAGCCCGAGACCCAGAGAGACAGAAGCACATCTTCTGCTATCTGTTGTGTGACAATGAGTGTTGTGTATTATCTATAATGGTTAGAATGATAGTATTAATGATAAATGATATTCACATTGTATAATGAAATAAATAACAATTAAATAATTATAAAATGATAATAGCAATATCTCCAGGGCTTTACATGTCATCTCATTTGAACCTCACGACAACTGCGGTATATAGATGCTATTATTGTCTATGTTTATCAATGAGGAAACAGAGAAATTAAGTAATTTATCTCAGATCTCATAGTGACATAGTATCTGGGGCAGGAATGGCCTTAGATCCTCCTGAGTCTAGACCTGTCCCTCTATCCCCTTTGTCAGATAACAACCAACCTCTAATGAACTTTGCCATTAGCCTAGGAGTGGACGTATTCCAGAGCCAGACAGAGAAAGATGAGGATTTCCTTTCCTTTGCTTGAACATGAAAAACCGAGCGTGTCAATATGACCTTGCATGTTAAGGCCAGTATCATAAATGAAATCCAAGTAAAGTTTTGAATCCAGAATGAAATCTGTTCCATGTTCCTACCCATATTTAAATTCACTGAAATTCCCATTTTCTTTTGTTAGATGATCATTTTATACCTAGGTTTAGTGAGTCCAGGTCTTTATTACCATTTCTATGCCTTGTCATGGCCCTTTATCCTTAGGGAGTGCTTTCTCTTCTCTTCTGCTTCCTTTTTGAATTCCCTCTATGACATTTTCAGGACAGTCGCCACCCCATAAAGTGTCTTTTTCAACCAAAATATAATTAAGGATTATATTATGATTGTGTATGAACTTTCATCAGCAGGATTTGCATCTTTCTGAATTTAATTCACCTCATTTTGGTGCCTTTATCTATCTCTCTTTCTCTTTCAGGCTTCCAGCCCCCCAGCCCAAAAAAAAAAAAAGTTAATCATCTCTGTTTTCATTTTCTAGTGATTTTTTTCAAATGAACTTTGTGAACCTTCTAAGGAATCATCTCACTTTGAGCTTAGTAATGATAGTTTATCTAATTCAGTTTTTCTCCTTTAATTTACTATCAGCTGCTTCTGTTCACCAGAGATTTCTTTCCTATTATTCTCAGTATATTCAGTCCCTCTCAATGGCTTTTCTCTCTCTTAATTTGTAAGTGTTTTCATATGATTCAGTCTTCTTCCTTTCTGTATAACAAAGGATAAACTTCATTTGTGGTGTAGATTCTTGGTGAAATGTGAGGAGAGGGAGGAGGTCAAAGCTTTTGGGGTTTTACAAATGCAGTTATAATGGAGCATCTCCAAAGGAAGATGTCAAATTAATTGTCTGAGATATAACAGTATATGGCACGGGATTTGTACAGATGCAAAATGAAAACTTGTCATTGTTTTTATCCTATATATAAGAGCTAACTTTTAGTCTTTATGATAAGGTAGCTTTTTACTGGATTTCTTCCTGTGTTCAGAAATATTCTGCTTAAGCTACTAGACTAATCCTTTTGTTTGATACTTGAAAAGATTGGTGATTTTGTCATTTTAAAATCTTTCTCTAATGAAGTCTGTTGCAACTTCCTTACATGATGAGTTGAACATTCCGCATTCCATCCTTAAATCCCACCAGTTAAATGGGCTTTTTTTTTTTTTTTTTGGTATGAGAAACTCAAGTGCCAAAAAAAATTAAATCATGACCATCTGGGTGGTGACCAAGCTTAGGTAGCCCAAGTCCATTTTTAAGCCCAAGTTTTAAGCTTTGCCAGCTTGGAATGAAGAACCATCGTCTTTATTCCACTTACTAGCCTTACAAGATTCCCAGCTAGCCTCTGTGCCATTGTACAGCACTGGAATCAGAATTGGAACAATCTTTTTGTGACTCCTATTTAGAGGATACATGGTCAGCGTTAAGTAATATCATGATAAGTTTGTTATAAATACAAAGTAATGCAGGAGAGAGGGAAGAGTCAAGCAAATGAGGCAATCAGGAGAAACACTGCATAGGGGGTGGAGGAGGTTGAACTGAGTCTTGAAAGAAGATTCTTTGTTGAGTTTAGGAACTCCTGGTGTGAGGAGTTTTTCCACTGCCATTGCAGTAATTTAATAATAATATTGGCAACTGGCACTTAATATAGAGCTTTAATGTTTATAACTTTACAAAGTTTACAAGTACTTTGTATGTATTTTTTCCTTCCCCCCAAACTATTTGAGGTAGATATAGCAATAATTATAATTCCCATTTTTGACCCTAAGAATCTAAAATCAAAGAAATTGAATGACTTGATCAAGGCCATACAATTAGTGCCAGATTTGCAATTTGAATCCTAGTTGCCTCTTCAGAATGTCATACTTTTTTGTTGTTGTTGTACCATGACTTGTTAATTCAACTTTGTCTTTTTGCTTTCATTTTAATTATTCCTGTGCCTCAGAGCTTCTGGGAGATTGCTGTTATTGTTTTGTCTTCAGCCTTTGTTTCCTTATTGGTTTTCCTGTAATTTAGCTTCTCCCCACAGAGTATGGGAAGAGAAGGACAAGGTGCAAAAAGGAGCCAGTGTTAATAACTTCTAAGATTTTCAGGCATCTTTGTATCTTATAATCTTTTCTAGTGACACCCATCCCACAAGTACTATTGGAAGTATAATTCAGAAACTCAAGCTAACAACTAAGAAAGAAGTCAAGGAGGCACTTGGGAGGGAAGGATAATAACACCACCAATAAAAATAACTAGCATTTACATAGGGCTTCAAGGTTTCCACACCACTTTATAAATATATTTTCCTTTTATCCTTCCAACTGCCCTGGGAAATAGATGATGTTATTATTATCACCCCCATTTTCTTGGTGAAGAAACTGAGGCAATCAGAGGTTGAGTGCTTGCTCTACCGTGGTCATATAGCTAGTAAGTTCCTGGTGCCAAATTTAAATTCAGGTCTTCCTGACTCCAAGCCCAATTCTATCACCACCAGTTGATCTAGTTGTTTATAGGAGTCGCAAAAGTGCTTGTAATATGAAGGAGTTGACTCAAGGAAAGTAGGATCATTGGAGAGCAGTAGTTTGATGTATGCAGATTCAGCTCACCTCATTCTCTTCCTTCTCCCCCTTTTCCTTTATTTCACTCATTCCCTCTTTTTATCTCCTCATCATCAGAACTTCACACTGGAAGTGGTCTTAGTCAAGGACAAAATTAAATAAAGATATCCTGAGACAGGCAGCAGAGAATTGTAGAAAGAAGAGTTCTAGATTTGAAGTCTAGACGGCCCAAGTTCAAATCCTTCTTCAGACACTTAATAACTTTTGTCCCTTATCCAGTCCCTTAATCTACTTTGGCCTCAGTTTCTTCATCTGTGAATTGAGAATCTATTACGATTGATAATGATATTGTGATTCTGATGCCAAGGTGAATGCCCCTTTCTCGATAAGGTTGTTGTCAGCATCAAGTGAGTTAAGGCCTCTAAGTATTTCACAGACCACAAAGCATGATAGAAATGCTTCATCATTATCATCATCAGTGAGCATCTGGAAATGAGTCTCAGTTCTCTGAGAGAGTTGGGCAGGACACTGCATCTCAGCTCTCAGGTTTCTTGTCTAGAAAATGAGGTGCCTAAACTATAGTTTTCCCTTCTTTAGTTTTCTTTGCTTCATAATGATTAATATGCTCATCCCTCCTGGGTATCATTATGTTCCCCCACTAGGTTCAGTGATTGATGGAATGGGTGCTGACGGTTGGGATGCAAGAGAAGATTTTCTTAGTATTCTTTGCCAACTCTCTGACCATGCCTTCTCTCAGCCCCCCAATGTAGGAAAATACATGGATTCAGCCTTGTCTTTCAACAGGCAGCCAGGACAAAACAATCTTTCCTGGTGATCGATGTAGATAGCATCCATCAGTCAATAGCTCATCAAGCATTTGTTAAGGACCTATGACATGCCACCTGACATACTAGGCACTGGAGGTACAATACAAATACAGTACAAATAGAGATACTTCCTGACCTCAAGAAATTTACATTCTGCTTGAGGAATGCATCTTCATAGATAAATGACTTGTCCTGGGCCCCACAATCAAGATATGGTTTCCTGATTACAGTAGAGCTGCCTTTCCTTTATTAATTAGTAATGCATGAATATGATCTCAAATGAGATTATTTTGTTAGGAAAATAAACACTAGGGTGTGTGTAGATGTGTGTGAGAGACAGAGAGAGACAGATAGAGACAGAGACAGATAAAGGCACAGAGAGGGAAAGAGAAAGCAAAAAAGAGATGGGGAGATTAAGAGAGAGAGAAGCAGGAGAGAGAGAAAAAGAGAGACAGAGCAAGAGAGAGAGAAAGAAAGAGAAGAAAAAATTGACAGAATGAGAGAAGGGAGAGAAGGAGACAGACAGACAGACAGACAGATAGACAGATAAAGACAGAGACAGATAGAGAGAGATAGATAAAGGCACAGAGAGGGAAAGAGAAAGCAAAAAAAAGAGATGGGGAGATTGAGAGAGAGAGAGAGACAGGAGAGAAAAAGCGAGAGAGAGCAAGAGAGAGAAAGAGAGGGAAAAATTGAGAGAATGAAAGAGAAGGGTGATAAAGAGAGAGATAAAAGAGTAGAAAGGAAGGGGAGAAGAGAGAATGGAGAGGAGTGGATGGAGAGAAGAGAAGAAGAAATGGAGAAAAAAGGAGGAGATATGAAGAGAGGGGGAAAAGGGAAGAGAGAAGAGGAAAGGAGAGATGGAGAGAAGATGGAGATAAAATGAGAAGAAAGGAGATGAAGAGGGAAAAAGAAGAGGATAGGGGATGAGGAAAAGAGAGAATAGAGGAGAATAAGCTTGACTTTAACCTCTGATGAAGTTATCCTTCCAAATCAGTATTATTGGTTTGAATCTGTCCAGTTTGCCAAAGAAAGGAATTGATTATTGAGGGAATGAATGAATTACAGAGCCAATATTTTATAGTTGGTGATGAAACATAAATGCCTGATGCCCAGCAAATCATTTGATTTAAAGGTTCAAGACCACAATGCATGACTTTTCACAGAAGAAATATAAAAGAACAAATTAGGATTTCCTGGCAAGCCCTAGAAACCTTCTCCAAATTGTGCAGTACTTGCTGCTCCCTGGAGGTTTTCCTCTCGGACTACTGATTGAGTAAGTGCTTTCTGAGTTGTGAAGGATTTGCCTTTAATCAAAACTTTGAAGGAGCCCACATAGGTTTTCTTATTTGATGGAGAAACTTAAGAAAGTTCTGATATTGGTATTCTTTTTTCCCCTTTCTTTTTTCATTTTGCCTAGCCCAAAACAAGATTACTAGATAGAAAGCCAGAATGCCCTTAAATTGTAGCCAACCTACATTTTAATAAGTGCAATCTTGGAGCCTTATTTCTGGGCTTGCCATGATTTTTCCTGGTAGTTTTCCTGGCACATGCTATTGTCCTTTAAAAAATCATTTATTGATATTATTTTATTTCCATGTTTAATGCCATCATGTTAGAATAAGATATAAAACTGGGAAATCCTCGAAACTACCTAATCCAACCCTCTTACTTTATAGAAGAGGGAATTTAGGATTAGGGAAGTTAAGTGACTTGCTCAAGGTCATACAAGTAGGCATCGTCAAAGGGAAAAAAGCAAAATTTGCCTTCTCTAACAAAAGAGAAAATATTCTTTTCACTATACCACACTGCTTCCTTCCATATCCCTTTGATTCCCTCATTATCCTGCCCATAGATTCCTCTCATGTAACAGATAAGTACAATCAATCATACAAGTCAATCCATTGGCCATGGTTAAAAATATGTACCACATTCTGCACCTGTTGTCCACCACCTCTTGGGTAAGTGATGTTGGCGATATGTAATTTTCTGTATTCCCTGCCTGTCTACATGGCATCTACTGCCCTCTTTAGCAACTTTAGCATTCATGCTACAGATTATTCCAATTCCCTGGCCTCAGTTTCTTGAAATTAATTTCTATTTCACACTAATTGAACAATTTAGTAAATTTTACATCAAGACCCAAGAATCATACTAGACTTCTTGATCACTTAGAATCCAGATACTGGACCCAGAAATTCTCTCATAGACTATATGCCCCTTTCCTTATAGGACACCTACTTAATAACTCTTTGTTTATAAACCTTTACCTTCCACCTGAGAATCAATATCAAGTATTTGTTCCAAGGCAGAAGAACAATAAAGGCTAGGCATTTGGGGTTAAGTGACTTGCCCAGGGTTACACAGCTGGGAAGTGCCTCAGGCCAGATTTGAACCTAGGGCCTCCCATCTCTAGGCCTGGTTCTTTATCCACTGAGCTGCTCCAATAACTCTATTAATCAATGAAATCAAATAAGCAAAGCACTTTACAACCATTAAAGCATTATAAAATATGAGTGTTTAATATCATTATTATTACTATCACTACTAGTATTACTACTACTTTCCAGTGACCTGAGGTCCATCAATCCATTGTTATGCCATCAGCACATCAGGCCCTTTCTGGCTTCTCTAGGCCCCTTACGTACCCTTAAGCTGGATGAACTATTTCAGCTGCCAGGCCCTTGCCAGAGTCTTAGACTTCTGTTCCCTTCTGCCTTCTGCCACACATACGCTATACATCATCAGCCTTAGAGAAATGCTCTTGCCTCTTCCCTCTTCTCTTGTTCTTGGTTGATTGAAGTGGGGGATAAGCCACTACAGTCCTCAGGGCTGTTAACCAAAGAGGTGCCTCTGCCACCTTCTAGCCGAGTGACCCTGCCTTTTCCACTCTGATAAAACCCATAAGAGTGAAGCTGACAGATTACAATTCTGAAACACGATGCATGCTTTCTGGCCCTTGTCATTTTGCTCACACTACCAACTCAAATGTTCTCCCTGTTTTCTCATTGAAATGCTAGTCATTCTTTCCATTCAATTTAATCTAGCAAGCTTTTATTAAGCACCTACTATGTGCTAAGCTCCAGTGAATGAAAGTAAAAAAAAAAAATAGAAATAAAGCTTGACTTCCTGGTAGATGAGTCCAATTCAAATGCCCTTCTGTGAAGTGTTCCCAGATTCATCTTCCTCTTTCTCTTCCTTCCAGATCTCAGAATCAGTATATCTTCTTTCCTACTTTCCTCATTTTACTTTTCATGTGCCTTATTCAAATGTTCATTCCTTTTGCCTTGGTATTAAGATCTATTTATTTATCTCTGTTTACTCTCTAGTACTAGATAATAAGCTCCAGATGTCTGAGGATCATGTTTTATTCATCGATATCCCACCCACAGCTCTTAGAATCCTACCTTTTCTGGAGGAGGGGCTAACTAGATGTCGCCTACCTTGGACAAGGCTCTTACAAGCCATGTCAACATTTGGCAGATGTCACAGGATCAAAGGTCTAGATCTGGAAATTATCTAAGAGAATAACTTGCCCAGCCTTCTCCTTTTACATATGAAGAAACTGAAGTTGATGGAAGTTAAGTAATTTAAAGTAGGTCATGCAGCTCAGTAGCATCAGGGTCACGATTTGAACACAAACTCTGAGTCTCCCAAGTTAATGTACTTTCTGCTCTACCACGCTGTTTTCTTCCACCCTCACCCCCACAAAAAAATGTTTTACATTACCATGAGATGTATACCATTTAAATAGCTAATATTTGCATTGCGCTCATGACCAGAAGGACATCTGCTGTCTTGCCACCTCCTACCTGAAGGATTTGGCAGAGAAGATGACACCCACAGGAGGATCTCTTAGCGGAGAGTGTTAGGGAATAATGGAAAAGAAACTGGCAATGGCAATCATGGATTTAGAGCAGAAAGGCACCTGAGAGGCCACCAAGGCCAACCTTCTTATTTTATAGATGAGGAAACTGAGATTATATAATTTGTCCTGGTTTCTCTCTCTCTGTTTCCCTACCTTCAACCTTCCTAATTGCAAATAAACTTCCATAAAAGTCAATTTTGACTTGAGATTATTCTTAATCGAGGTTTGATAATAGTTCAGTCCTCTGGTGACTACCTTTTAATATATTGAACCCATAAAACCCCCTTTTCACCCTTACATTTGCAAGTTACATCAGAGGTTTGATTTGAGCCCAGGTCTTACTGGATCAAAGTCTAACACTCCCTACCTAACGTCAGCTGCTTTGTGCTGATGTCACCAAGGCCTTGCAGTATAAATTGGGGGAGATGTAGGCACGTCCAGTTGCTGTCCTCAGCAGTAGCAGACTGGGGTACTCCCAGGAATACTCATTAATATCATCTGAGTGTCTTCTCTGCAGAATAATGGATCCAAATATGTCCAGAACACTTGAAAAGTCAAGCAAAGATAATAACAATAGCAATACCTTGCTTCTGTGTAGTGTTTTATGCTTGCAACTTACTTTTACAATATGAAGAATTCAGAGAAGAATATGATCTCATGCAAAACAAAATGAGCAAAACCAAGAAAATCATATACACAATAACTGGAGGATTTCAAAGACGAAGCACGCAAATATCATTACTATGTAATTATAGAGACCAAGCTTGTTCCTAAAGGAGAAGGGAAAATGTACTTCACTTCACTCTTTGGAGAGGCTAGGAATTATAGGAACAGGATATTGTGTATACTTTCTGATTTAGCCCCATGTGTTTGTTTTGCTGCGCTGTTCTATTTCTCTTTCATTTTTTTGTCCTTTTTATTCAGAGCTTAGCACAGTGCCTAACACATAGTACAGAATCGAATTAAATGGAATCTTTATTATGGGAATCATTTTCTGGGCTACTGATGGACAAGGAATATATGTTTAAGTGAAAATAATGAAAAAACAATAATGTAAATGAAAATCTAAAAATACTTTTTATGATCATTTTTTTGTTGTTCATCTCTTTCAGTTGCACCATCTAGTTGCTCATTTATCTCATTTATGTCCTTTATCTCTAAATAATAATTTTATAAAATAGGTTCTGCAAGGTTTTTTATCCTAAACCTAAAGATGAAGAAACTGAGACTTAGAAAAGTTAAATGACCGAGATGAGATCACACAGTTAATAAGTGGCAGAAACACCCACTGAACCTAGTCTTCTGATTCTTAATGTACCCCTTTTACCTTTTGCTGCCTTCTTTAAAGATAATATGAGTAACAGAGACCAGGTGATATCACCTTTCTAATTTAATATTGAATCTAGCTTAAACATTTTTCGAAAACTTTGTTTAGTTTAACAATAATTCAGTCATGTGCCTATAGAAAGAGATCTTCTAAAAGTTAAAAAGAATTGTTGGCATGAAAAACCCTAAATGAGTATGAATAAATGACAACTTGGCATACCTCTTTTGAAAGGTTGCTGACCCTGGTATGAGACAGTAATCAATACTGTGTATGTCATAAGCCTTTTCCTGAATCTCCTAAATATAGTGTATTTCCTCTCACCATTTCCCCTATTTATTACAGACATTTTATTGTTAAAACCTGGGGTCACTTACAGAGGGGTAAGGAGGGCCTGCAGAATGAGGGAGATGATGCATATTTTTCCCTGAGCTGCCAAACCCCTACTATCTTGAACGTGCAAAGGACATTTCGTGGAACATCCTAGAATGTTAGATTTGGAAAGGACCATAGAGATGATTCAGACTTCCATTTTTTTCATATTATGGATGAGGAAACTGAGACTTAGCCTCTGGAAATATGATGAGAATATTTGGAGAGTTATGGGCAATAGCTGAGAAATGTTCCACATGGAATTGAATTAAACACAATTCATAACTTTTTTTCACTGCTCTTGTCAAGTCTTCAGAAGTTCAGTATTCTTGTTGTTTATATTAAATTATTTGCAGAGATATATTATGTAATATGTGTGTGTTTTATATATATATATAGACACACATTTTATTTTCCCTCTCTACTACAATTCCTTTTTAGTCTAATTGGTACAACTTTTCCAATCAGTTTCCTAAACTCTGGTACCTGACTCTATTTTTCATCCCCAAATAGAATTTGAACTATTTTTCTAAAACAACAAATGTTCAGCCATTCACCTCCTACACTTTTTTTCCACCCTTCAAAAACTCATTTGATAATTTTTTGAAGTTTGGTTCACAAGGCCATTCTTAACACTGTGCCCATTTTAGCAACTCCTCCAAAAAGAAACACACACACACACACACACATTTCTGCTTCCATGGGTTCAATTATTACTTCTGTCGATGACTCACAAATCTATATATCAATTCCTGTGTTCTATTCCCAGATCTTCAATTTGCTGCTTGATATGTCTATTTGAATAACCGATCATGTCCCTAGGACTCTTCACCTGTGACCTCTGTTTGGAGCATTCACATGCTATCTAGCCACACAGCACAGAGATACAGGTCAGACGAGCCCAGGAGGAGGGGGTTCCTTTTACACAGAATGTAGGAAATGGAGCCTGCTGACATCCCTTCCTATATCTGCCACTCTTCCAAATTTTCTATTTCTTTTTTTTTTAATTTTTTAATTTTATTTTTTTTAACATTTATTAATATACATTTTAACATGGTTACCTGATTCATACTCCTCTTATCCCCTTCACCCCCCCCCCCGCACTCCCCCCACCCATGGCCAATGCGCATTTCCACTAGTTTTGTCATGTGTCCTTGATCAAGAC
>NC_058130.1:32254921-32256009 GCF_016433145.1 Gracilinanus agilis | reverse complement strand
CCCCGCACTCCCCCCACCCATGGCCAATGCGAATTTCCACTAGTTTTGTCATGTGTCCTTGATCAAGACCAATTTCCAAATTGTTGGTAGTTGCATTGGTGTGGTAGTTTCGAGTCCACACCCTCAATCACGTCCACCCCGACCCATGCGTTCAAGCAGTTGTTTTTCTTATATGTTTCCTCTCCTGCAGTCCTTCCTCTGAATGTGGGTAGCATCTTTACCATAAATCCCTCGGAATTGTCCTGGGTCATTGTATTGCTGCTGGTACAGAGGTCCATTACATTCAATTTTACCACAGTATATCAGTCTCTGTGTACAGAGTTCTTCTGGCTCTGCTCCTTTCGCTCTGCATCAGATCCCGGAGGTCTCTCCAGTTCGCCTGGAACTCCTCCAGTTTATTATTCCTTTTAGCACAATAGTATTCCATCACCCGCATATACCACAGTTTGTTCAGCCATTCCCCAATTGAAGGACATACCCTCCTTTTCTAGTTTGTTGCCACCACAAAAAGCGCAGCTATGAATATTTTCGTACAAGTCTGTTTATCTATGATCTCTTTGGGGTACAAACCCAGCAATGGTATGGCTGGATCAAAGGGCAGGCAGTCTTTTATAGCTCTTTGAGCATGGTTCCAAATTGCCAGCCAGAATAGCTGGATCAGTTCACAGCTCCACCAGCAATGCATTAATGTCCCAATTTTGCCACATCCCCTCCAGCATTCATTACTCTCCCCTTCTTTCATTTTAGCCAATCTGCTAGGTGTGAGGTGATACCTCAGAGTTGTTTTGATTTGCATTTCTCTAATTATTAGAGACTTGGAACACTTTCTCATGTGCTTATTGCTACTTTTGATTTCTTTACCTGAAAATTGCCTATTCATGTCTCTTGCCCATTTATCAATTGGGGAATGGCTTGATTTTTTATACAATTGCTTTAACTCCTTGTATATTTGAGTAATTAGACCCCTGTCAGAGTTTTTCGTTATAAAGATTTTTTTCCCAATTTGTTGTTTCCCTTCTGATTTTGACTACATTGTTTTTGTTTGTACAAAAACTTTTTAGCTTAATATAATCAAAACCATTTAATTT